>NC_056741.1:827948127-828034773 GCF_019279795.1 Protopterus annectens | reverse complement strand
TTGTTTTTTTTAAAAATGCCAGAGCCTCAACTACATGATTAAAACTTGAAACAAAATCCCTTGCAAAAGGAAAACACACTTGAATCAAAACCAGTCACAAAAAGAAAAGGCACCGCTTGCATTTGCAAATTACAAGCCAAAAACATCAACTGCAAGTCTATCAACCCACATAAACCCATCCTACAAACTACTGCGTGTGATTTTGACAAGTTGTGATACCTGAAAACTGCTGTCAATTAAGTTTGTATTTGACCCAACTGCCCTGAAATCCATTCTACATAATAATCTTTTCTTAGTGATGTGCCAGCTAGGTATCATTGGTTCCTCAAATTCTCAGATCAGTTCATCTCACATAACCCTTTAGTGGGAACCTCTATTTCCACCAGAATTTACCTTGGTGCCACCAGTTCCTTTAAGTGACGCAAGGTAAGAGATTTGAACTGGACACAGAGGAGGCCAATCATCTATGCAACATTTAGGGAGTGCTAGAATAGAGTTTCTTTCCTGGTCTGCTGAAGTACATGTGACAGTTTTGGTATTTCAGTTCTGTAGTGTCAACCCCATAGGTACATGATTGCTCCCAGTGCTGAGTGTAACAGTTCGCTGCTTGGTGAGAGTGCATGTAGTTAATCTCTTGTGCCCTTGACACCTAATCTTTGCATAGTTTCAGTACTTTCGGGGGCCGAGCTACTTTCCCCCACTCCTCAGGATGGGAGAGTTGATGTCAGCTGTTGACTGTCCTCCTCCTTCACCATCTCTTCCAGCTATCTCTGTTGTCACTAGTCAATCATAGCTCATTTTGTTTTAAATGTATGTGTGGCCAGTAATTTTTCTGTTTGGGTAATTGGAGATGTAAAAATCTCCAAATCCCTAAATGTGTTTGGCTGGATGGTCTTAAGTCTTTGTACAGTAATAATTAGTTAATAGTTTAATGTTTTTGTTAGTGACGACTGCTAAATATAAATGTACATGAGGGAATACCTGTCTTTGTGTAATGTTGCATTCCCACAGACAGCCCCCACAAGGATCTAGGTATCATTCAGTTTTCATTGATAGGTGCCAGCAAAATCTGTTGAAGTAGAAATTTACTTGGACAGTGTGCTCAGCTCTGGCTTACCGGTTTTAGGTAGTACATCTTCCCTTTTCTCCTGAATTAAGATATTAATTTGAAAATGTTTAATTTGAAGTATATATTAGAGCTCTTGGCTGTTTTTGTAACCTTCTGTAATATGGTTTACTATCAGAAATTAGACTACTGTCATATTAGGAAACTATATTCTGTGATTGTACTAAAAGCCAGTAAGATTGTGGATCACACCACCAGAAAACTTAGAACAGTAAAACATCGGAAGAATGTGGTCCCAGGGACAAGTGCGAGTTTGGGATTAAGACTATTTGCCAAGATTCTGGTGCAAGGTCTTGTTGGCTTTGTGTGATTGTTACATGATAGTTTCCCACTGTGACAGTCTTTGGATGTCTAATAGTTAACCCAGTAATACAGGCTTGCTTTTTGGCTGGATTTGTTAAAGTTGCTATGTTTTAATAATAAAAAGTTTACTGTTCTGCACGAGTCTCTTCCTTTCAGTGTATTGAAATAGCACTGTAGTAAAAATAAAGAAGTATAAACTTAATAAACAGAATCAGATGGTTTAGCAGTTTTATTAGATGCTTTTCTTTGATTAGAAGAAAGTTTCTAATTTTTTTCTTTATATTCTATCATTTATGGTATTTTGTTGAGAAAACAAACATTCTGTGATGCAGTCAACTGATACTGAAATAGCAGACTAACTTGTCTGTGCTCTACTTCTCAGCTGTTTTAATTGTGTGTGAACTCGTGCTGCTGTGGCATGGGACACATGAATAAACCTGCACAGAAAAAAAAAACTAAACTTTCTGCACCTTTGCTTAAATAAAACATTCCATCTTGAGCAAAAAAAGTTACAGTGCCTCTTGCATAAATACGTGACCTATCTTTTTCCCTATTTTAGAGAAGCCTGGCATACTTCATATGAGGGAGATGAACATATGTTGGAGAGAGAGGAAAAAGAAGTTCAACAGGGAGTGAAATACTAAAGTGATAGTTTTACAAGTGTGCTTAACATTAAAAATTGTGTTATTTTAACCAGATCTCTCTCTCTTTTTTTTTTTTAGGTGAAATATGAATAATAAGAATTTGCTCTTGCGGATGACACTTTTGATGTTAACGAGTACAGAGATATGAATCATGTATATTGTTGTCCTTCGTTCCCTTTACATAGGACAGAGTTATTTCTGAAAGGTAAAAAAAGTGAATATTGTTTATATGAAACTTAGTTTTTGGTTTTTTTTTTTGTTTTTTTTGGTCAAGTTTGGAAAATTTCATTTCCAAATTGGAAATGTTTCTGCTTTTTATCCCATCCATTCACAATTCCTTTTCCCGTTTTTGCACAAGGGGTGAGAGTGTCACTTCAACAGTGACGGTCATCTTGAGCTAAAGTTTATACCATCGGTTACTAGATATGCCATGGTACTTCTTCTCCACCACCCACTTGCACAAACACTCACATCTATGGCCAGTTTAGTACCTCCAGTTTACCTACTGCATGTCCTTGTAATGTGGGAGGAAACCCACGTGAACACAGGGACGACATGCAGACTGTACACAGAAGGCACCCAGCCAGGAGTCAAACTGGAGAATCTCTTGCTATGAGTTGACAACACTATCTGCTGCACCACTGTGCTGTTGTCCTTTGCAAGTCTTCCCTGTTATATATTTGCTTTCTTGACTGCCCCTTCTACTTACTTTCTTATGTGTGCTGATTTATGTAGTATATTTTTTTCATTTGCCATAAAGATTAACATTTCAACTTTACCTTCTTGGCCATAGTATATAGTGACTTTTCTTGCCATTGGCCATATTTACTTGTAAATTTGAGTGCTTCCATTCTGAATACTTTCTTGTCTTTTCTTCTCCAGTGGGGTCCAACCTAGTTAATGTAGGTTTGAGAGAAGTTCCCAGTTTGGAATGGTTCTGCATCTTTTTTTTTTTTGCGGGGGGGTGGGGGTGTGCCATGTGTTTTACCAATCCTTCACATCTCTGATTTTGGGGAAGATCAGTGTTTTTCTTCATGGGTGATGTATGGTGTATCCTGGTCGCCTGCATTACTACTCGTCTGCAAATCAGCAAGGTCTTGTTGGTGTTGATAGGATGATTTTCAAAAAAAATTAAATATTTACATCACATTTATTCATTCAATAACTGTGCTTTTGGGGTCTACTTTGTAGTGGCAGAGACCGCCTTACTTATACCTATATGACCACACTGTCTCACTGCCCCATCTGATCACTTACAAAATCGGAAGAGACCTTTTTTTATTAGTGTTTTTGCACAGTAGCTGTATACTTTGTGACTCCTGATGTTTGGACTCAGTGCCATAATCCCCATCTCTAAATATACTACCTCTGAAGTTAGCACCAGAATGAAGAAAATGGAATTGTATGTATTCCATTTTCTGCAAGCTGTTGCAACTTTTGAAGGTAGTATATTTTAATAGAGATCTGCATCCCCCATACTAGCTGAACGGCAGGGGGAAAAACAGTCCCAATCACATAATACCTAGTTAAGTGTATTATGCTTGTCTTCCAGGTTGGGCCAGATTGGAACATTCACTTTTGGTAATTTAAAATAGGCCTGTACTTTAAGTGATCATAGCGGGCTAGCATGCCTTTTTAGAGGAACAACTGTGGGTGGGAGGGAAAGTTGAAGATTTGGGCTGACCCGGTTAACAAGATTTGTAGATGACAGGATACACACCTTTAGAGATAAGGCTAGTTAGTTTTAACAGCACTAGTACTGACCTTAGGAGCTTCATTCACCTTTGAATATGGATTTTTAGCTCCTTGTGAATTTTGTGTGCTCATCTTTTATTGGTTAAGTCTGCACTGCTCTGTATAAATATCTGTGGACATCTCATAGTGATTTGTATTGTGTCCATTATAGAGGCATGCATATAGGTGGAGGTGACGTATGCAACTTGTTTAGTATAGTTATCAGTAAGGAGTTGCTGTTATACAATATGAACTGAATGAAAGAAATGTCTACAGAATTACTCTTCAACAATCTCACATGCTTTGTGCTTGCTTGATATGATCCAGTAGTTCTCAGGCCTTCATATGAAGGCTGAAAGGAGGTACTAACCTCTGCTTCACTTTGGTATGCTACTTCACTAGTAGGATGGAAACCCTGAAAAGCCTTATATGTTTTGATGTTTCTTCTTGGGATATATTTAACATTAGTGAACTAACAGTGTTTTTGGTATGTAGACAGAAAGTTTACTTGTACTGAGACAGCAAGAATTTTGAGTGATTAAATAGAGATGTGTGGTGGATTATATTCAGTCTGATCAAGACACAATACGGATTTTAAGCAGTTGTATGATCAGCATGATGAAAGATTAAGAATGATTTGCTTCCTTAGTTCCTAGTGTGTGGATAAATTAACTATGGAAAAAAAAAAAGAGCTGCATGATAAATTGGAGAAGTTAATGATGCTGGACTAGTTTTGAATATTTTGATTCTAAAGAAGTGTTTGGAGTTAGTCCCAGGTGCTAAAGAACATTTAAAAATTACTCGTACCCCTTTAACGTAAAGGACAGTGCAGAACATTCTTAAGATGGGTTAATGTAGCCCATAACTGTGAGCTAGAGTGGGTAAAATAATTTTGGAATGGGAGAGCATCAAACTGAATAATTTGAAGATTTTAAGAATGAGAGAGCGTCAAACAGAACAATTTGAAGGTTTCTAAAGCGAGTTTAGTAATAAATTACAAACCAGATTGGTTAATTCTGAAGATTCTCATGTTGTTGATGCTGTAGATAACATTAAATCTCTGGAAGGAGAATTTAAAATAAAGTACTAGACTGGAATTTGATGACTATACAGAAAAAAGAGCATTCTTGTGGAAATGTGGTGGAGCACAGAAGGGGTAGGGACTCCACAGAGGAAATATTGCAGGATCAGGGCTCTGAATTTTTTTTTTACTGTTATTTGATCAGGAACCGTTTCCATTATGTAAAGATCTTTTAAATCGTAATGTAGAAGCAGTGAATTCACCCACAGCTTTAAATCCTATGCAAGGCAGAACATAACCACTTTTGCTAACAAATGACATAATTCTAGACAGTAGAGCTTTCATAATTTTTGGAGAGAAGTATGATGCACCTGCTTGAGAAGAGGCTGTAGCACTGTGGTACAGGATACAAAAATATGTTTTAAATAACTTTTAAACATCTGATGCTGTTATAGCCATTAACGAGTTGCTACCATGTTGCACAGAAATTTGTTTAAACATGCACTGCTAATGTTAATATTTCTGGACATTTCCTGAAGTTGAAACTAATGTTTTTAATTTAGGTCTGAAATGTATGCCCTCTGTCTTCCCTCAGTTTTGTCTGCTACATGCATTTGAGTCTCTGATGCTATAAACGGCCAACACCATCCACAAAGTATTCCAAAGTACCCACACACCTACGGACAATTTAGAGGTCGTCATTCTTCTGCTTCTTGTCTTTGGAATGCGAGAGGAAACCAGAGAACCCAGAGAAACCCGTAGTAACATAGGGAAGACGAGCAGACTTCGTACAGAGGTCACCCCGGCCAAGAAATAAACCAGAAGACCTCTTTCAGTGAGGCAACAATGCTTATCCCACTGCACAATGTATCTAGGTTAAAGCAGAGGAACATAAGGCTTTGCTTTATATATTTATATCCACTGCATAAAACTGATAACCTAGATGTACTGTTTGCACACTAAAAATAACTCCAAGTGTAACATCTGTTTTATTTTTCTGACACAGGTAAAACCATATTTTGTGTGATCATTTTTTTTTTTTAGATAATTGAAAATAGGATCCAAGGCCAAGAGATCACATGCAGTTGACAAGATGCACTTTACTAAGGGGTGACAACATTTTCTGCCTATTTCCAGTCTTGTTTACTGGCACATTTCATATACATCTTGTTTCTATTAAGTCTTTAAAATAAAAAGACAGTTTTAGTATAAAAAGTAAAGATTTTACTAGATAAGCTGCCTCCCAGAAATTATCCGTTTAACAGACTCTGATGTAAATTTTCAACAGATCACTAGCTAGTACAGAAGTGCCACAGAATAGAAGACAGCATCTGTGTATGGAGGGGGGTAGTGGGAAAGTTTCTGAGAACTACAGACCTGTTAACAGGGGCAGGGGAAATCATGGAAAGAATCCATAGAGGAAGTCAGGTAGCACTTGCAGAAGGCAGAATCTGCTGCACAGCAATGACCATGGGAGCTGTCAGTAAAACCTGATCCAGTTTAATGACTGGGTTACAGATAAACTTGTCGGGGGAACATTGGCAGACATTGACGGGAGAACATTGGCAGACATAATATGCCTGGACTTCAGCAAGTTCTTTGACTTGTTCTCACACAGGAGGCTGATAGAAAACTGGAGGGTTTCAGAATAAGGCCAAGACTGCAAATATGGATAACTACATGGTTGAATGGTGGGACACAGAGGCTTGAGGTTAGAGTGATAGTATTAAGAATTAAGAGTGAATAGTGAGTATCACAAGAGTCTGTTCTTGTTCCATGCTATTCAGTGCATTTATTTCCAATGCATCTGAGGGAGAATTATCAAAGGAACTAAGATTTTGGGTGCAAATAACTAGAGAGGGAAAGGTAATAGAGTGGGATGAGGCCACACAGAAGTTTGGACTGCAGGTTAGAGACCACCTTCCTTAGTAGGGATTGATAACTAGAGTGTAGGAAAAATGAAATGAATAAGGGATTGCTAAATGAAAGACCAGCTGCGATAAGAGGTTTTTCTCAGTTTAGAAGACCAGTTGTTAAAAAGGAGTAGTTTGTTGGGAATTTTAAATATTGCATGATAACTGTAAGAATCATTTTGTTGAGTTTAGAAAAAATGGGAAAAGAGACTAGAAAGGCAGTGTACAAAGAAATAAAGGGAAGACATCTGTATAGCTCCCAAATATGCATCAAAGTGCAGAATATGTAGGATTTTTGTTTTGGAAGTGTTTGCATAACTCTCTTGTATACCCCAGGCAGGTTTCAAAGAATTTTTCCTTGGAGAGAGAAATGCTGGTGGTGTGACAAGAAAGAGAGGGGTAACTGGGAACAAATTTTTTTTGGAAGGGGGGGTTAAGGAGTTAGCAGACTTTAAAAAATTGCTACAGAGTACTTCGTCAGAAATGTGTGGGAAACAAATTGATCCAATGTTGTTAATATTCGTTCATTCCTTACTGATGGGTTATGTTTCCATCCTCAGAACCGAGCTGGCCATATATCAAGCTCGTGTCAAACAAAAACTCTTGAGCCAAAGTCCTACCCAGAATACTCTGCTCCCTGTTATCTCAGATCTCGTTTGCCGCATTGCTGTACAGCTGTGTCAAGCCACTCTCTCTCAGCTAAGTGTATAATTTTTGAATTTAATATATTGTCTCTACTTTAAAAATTTTTCAATCCGTTACTTTTATTTTTCTCCTACCCTATCATATCTTAAGACTCTCTCCCTTTAGTCTATTTCCCTTTATTACCCTTTTCTTACCTTTGAGTTAATTCTTCATTACCATCATTGGTAATCCTTTCTTCTTTCTCTCTTCTTACCCTTCTGGGTAGCCTTTTTTATTCTTGTATTGTCGTTCTTCTCCACATCATTATGTCTGACAAGAAAAGTGTAGTGTTGGTTTTAAACAGTGCAAGGATTGCAGCCGTAAGTTACCGCTTTCCGATGGCCATGACTTATGTGTCTATTGTTTGAATATCTTCCACCTTACTGTGGATCCCCCGTGTGGGATTTGTAGAAGTTTTTTGACCAGGACTATTAACAAGAGAAAGAACAAGTTAATCATGAAAGGTTTCCTCAAATCTCCTTTCTGTGAGGCTATCTCTGGGTCGGAGGGCTCACCCCCTCCTGCTAAACCCCGTAAGAGGCATTCTTCCTCTTCCACATCGAGGTCGCTCACTTCTCCTTCTGGAGATCGCAGGGAGTCTACTCTTAAAGTGAAAAATTGCTTCTCCGGCGCTGCCACCTGTGACCCTTTTTGGCGCCAGGCTCGGCACCGCCCCAGTTGATTCTTGCTCCAGCCATGTCCTCCTTGTCGACACCGGATTTCCAGCTACAGACACTGCTCCGACAGTTCTGTCGCAGCCCTTACCGGCACCGTCCCTGCAGGTACAGTCTCCTTTGGTACCGAACAATCCCATTTGGCCCCGAGTCTGATGATGCTGTCCTCCACGTTGCAGACACTTACTGCACCGACATGCTCTTCAGTGCAGTCCTTTTCGGCACTGTCATGGTTACTGATGCAGACACCTTCCTCGACGGCACCGTACCAATCGGTGCAGACACTTGCCTTTATGGTGCAGACACCTTTGACTTCTGTGGTGCTGCCTTCATAGGTGCAGACTACTTTGACACCATTTTCCTTGGTGAACATCCTCTGTTCTGGACTCTGCACCACTTGAATTAGCAAGGACCAAGCATTCTTCTTTGGAATCGTTCATTGGTAGCCAATATAGCTCTTTTCTAGAAAGGCCAGAATCGCCTTCAGGTTTCTCTAGTAGGTTGACCAGGGAGCCTCTGTGAGCAAGATGTGTTGTGGCTTGTTGGCCAGTTGCTTGTGGCCAGGGGTCTCTCTCCATCTAAACCTATGTTCCCTCCTTTAGGTGAAAGTATTTCTACTCTAACTCCAACGTACACTCCTCCTTTGACTTCCACCCAAGTATCGAAGCCCATTCTTCTGACAGAGGCGGAGACTAGACAAGATTTTATCTCCCACAGCTGAGCATCCCCACTGGTCAAGAGTTCTTCCAGTAGATGCCATGGTGGTGGCTGCTGCAACCAAGAAAGACTTGGCAGAAGAGAGACAAACTGTCTATCCGCCCAACAAGGAGTCTTGGGTGATAGACTCTGGAAGTGTGTGTTTGCTTTGACATTCGCCGTAAGATCTTTGATCTATTTGGCACACTTTACAAGGCTCCAGAGGGTTCTTATCAGCCAACTCTCTGAAACTTTGGCAGGAACTGTTTCTGATGAGGTCTGCGACAACGTAGCTTCTCAGATGGCCACCCTAAAAATCCATATCCAGTTCTTCCATGCATCTTATTTCACATGCAACAGAAGGAGCGGCTAGAGTGGCAGGCGCAGGTATAGTCACCAGATGACATGTTTGGATGCGCCTTTGTGACTTTGCGAACTCCTTTAAGGCTTCCTTTATGAACGCCCCCATCGAGGCCGCTTCTTTGTTTGGCCCTAAAGTTAAAGATATGCTGGTAAGGTGCGAACAAGACGGCAAGACCCTATCTGTCATTGGTGTCAGACACTCCACTCCTCAACAATTCAACTCCAGATATCAGAGGAGCGGGAAGATGTGGCACAGGAAATCACAGGGCTCTTTCTGTGACGCACTTGCCGAGTTCTTCCCTAGAGGCATAGGGGGAAACTCCAATGGAAGATGCCTCTTTTGGTGCAGAGGAGGTCCACAAAACCAGGGTTCCAGAGTTTCTTTCTCTGGCCAACCCTATCAGTGGTCCTGAAGCATTGCCCAACTGCTCACCTCTGGAAGCGGTCGGGGATCAGTTTTCCTTGTACCCCACTGCCTGGCGAAACACAACCACCAACTCTTGGGTACAATGGATAATATCCAGAGGCTATCGCATCCCCTTCCATCTTTGTCCAACATCATCCAGTGAATTACCAGACGTTCCACCCATTCAAAGGGAAGCAGCAGCACACAAAATTCAAAAGTTGCTACAAAGGAGTGTCATCCAAACGGTCCCCCCCAGACCAGATAGGATCCGGTTTTTACTCCAGGATGCTCTTTGTGTTTCACTGTTGCAGTCATCACACTTGGGTTATCTGCCTGCAGGTAGTCGTCAGTGGGCCCGAATACCAGAGACCTAGTATTTCTGCTTCGGATGCTGTCGCTCCAGGACTGACATCAGGTCGTCAGGGGTATAAAAACAGGCAGCCGACGCCATTATATCAGTTTTTCTTTCTGAGGAACCAGAAGCAGTTCGCGAGCGCCGGTCGGCCGCTACCTGAAATTTCGTTTATGAATCGAATAATGCTGAAGTCTTCTAAAGCTACCGTTGGGATCCTTTTTTCTCAAACCGATGACTTATTTTTTAACCAAAACTACCGAGTTTCTTAGGCCCAGAGTACGCACTACACCTAGAAGACTGAACAAAGTGCATGCAACTGCTCCAATGCCACAAAAACAAATGCTTAGAATGGCCGAAGACCTTATCACGCTGATCAGTTGAAGTCTGCCTTCCCCTGCTAAGAGAAGAGTCCAGTCCCTTCAGCTTCTACAGACCAGGGTGACTCTGAGATTTCTGATTATGAAGACCTGCCCTTATCTGCTTATGAGGATTCAGATGCAGAGGAATCCATTCCTTCTGCCTTCCCTCCAGAGGATTTTTCTTTTGGTGAAACCTTGCATACCTTAAGAGAGCATTTCCACTGGGAATGCCAAGACTATCCTCAGTCCAAAAAGAGACACAGAGAATTTCTAGAGTTGCCTCAGCACAGGCCTTTAGCAATACTCCCTTTCCTGGATGTTGTGGATGATGTTTTTATGGAATCCAGTCTTACTCCTGACACTTTACCTCCTGCTCCTAGGAAACCAGACAGGTACTACAATGTACCTGATGCTCACAAATTTATTTTCAAGAATCCTACTGCTGACCCAGAGATAATTTCCCAGGGGCCTAAAGGTATCAAGGCTACTACATCCAAGAATCCCACCCCTTCAGACAGGGATTCCAGAGCTTTGGACAGATTGGGTAAGAAGGTATATACCTCTGCAACTCTTGCTATTAGGGCATTAAATTGTCAGTTTCACATGCTAAAGTGCCAGCAGCATATTATGGAACTTATTAAACAAAAAGTGCCAACCTTTTCAGACTGTGCAGAAAATAAAAAATTGCAGGAGCTTATGCACTCTGCAAGCCAAGTCAGCAAGCTTACTTTGCAGTGTGGCTTTGACGCCCTAGAAGCATCTTGATGGGCAGTATTCACTGGCTGTGTACTGAGAAGGCATGCTTGGCTGAAGGAGCAAACCTTGCCAGACCATGTCAAACCAATGTTACTAGACGCCCCTTTGAATAAGGACTGTTTGTTTGGCGCTAACACAGAGGAGGTTCTGAAAAGTCTATACTGACTGTTAAAGAAATCTTACAAGTGAAACTCCCTAGATTCAGCAGGCATTGCCCTTCCAAACCAGACCCAGAGGAAACAGACCACCCAGACTACAGTCAGGGTATGCAGAGATCTAAGCAATGGAGTGCCCCCACTCCTAAAGCAGGGAGTGGTAAGCCACCTACTTACGGAAAGTTCACAATGACTTTACTCCACTCCCTAGCCCTGCCCAATTGCTTGTGCCCCTAGGAGGAAAACTTGCCCTTCGTGCAAAAAACTGCATGTTCATCACTCAGGACCTAGTGGGTCCTCAACATTGTATCCCAGGGGTACAAATTTTATTTCCATTCACTGCCAACCCCAAGTGGGTTTCCGGACCTTCCTCCAAACCAGTGGGCAGAAGCTCAAAACCAAGTACTTTCCCTGCTCAATATCAGAGCTATTCAGCCGGTTCCAGTAGAACAGAGGGGTCAAGGATTCTACTCCGGACTCTCTTCCTGGTACCCAGGAAAGAGGGCTCTTGGCACCCAATCCTGGATCTTTCAATTCTCAACACCTTCTTCTTGGTGGTACCAAAATTCAAAATGCCTACCCTGCAACAGCTTCTTCCTATTCTAGCCAAGGATGCCTGGTTAGTCACCTGCACATCCCCATAAGGTAGTTATGCAGGAAGTATCTACTTTTCAGGGCAGGATCTATGCATTATCAGATGTTCTTTGTGTTTCACTGTTGCAGTCCTCACATACGGGTTATCTGGCTCCCGGTAGCCCTCAGTCGGCCCGAATACCAGAATTCTTAGTATATGATGTCAGCTGCCTCCGGTTGTAAAACTGATGTCAGTACATCAGATATAAAGGGTGGCAGCCAACAACATTTCCTCAGTCTTTTTTGCCACGGAGCACGAAGCAGATGCAATTTGCATTAGTGCCGCTTGGCCCGTTTACCTTTGTTTCGTTTTCCGACTACCAAGTTGAAGACTCCTTCAGATAAGTACCCCGTTGGGGATCTGCTTTTCTTGCTTTAACGAATGTCAGATAGTTAATAACTGTCTTGCCTGTGGAAAACAGATTCCGCACCGTGATTTCCATTCCTATTGTATAACTTGTTTGGGCCTTGAGTACGACGTCCCTAACTGCGATCTCTGTGCTTCCTTTAACCCGCATACCATACGCCGTAGAGATAAGATTTTGTAAAAGCATTTCGGAGTCTGGCCTAAGTTGGTCAGTATGGCGTCTTCTGGTCTCCCGACTTCGGATGTACCTAGGAAATGCAAAGACAAGCACCGCAACAGGCATAGGGTTAAATCTTCTGATGACGCACCAGTGAAATTGGTCGTCAGCACAGCGGTAGTCAATGAAGTGGTCTCGCAGCCCCTGCAGTCCACAGATTTTCAGCTGCAGGCCTCTGCTGAGACCTTTACAGAGTCCTCTGTGCCGCAGGCTGCTTTTTCGTCTTCAGACCCTCCACCTGTGGCTGCCTCAGATGGGTCCAGAGCCACTTAGCAGGCACCAGCTTCTGACGCCTCTTCTTTTCGACATGAGACCAGAACAGAACTGACTACCTTAGTTCAGACTTCTGCAGTTGCTAGGCCTCCCAAGTCCCTCCGGATTGCTAGTAAACCTTCCAGCCGCAAGCCTACTAACAATCCGGCATCGGCCTCCCCTCCTGTACCTCGGTCCCAGTTGGTAAAGATGGCTGGTGATCTTCTTTTCCTGATTAGAGGCTCTCACCCCCCCCCTTCAAAGAGGGCTAGGGAATTATCTCCTGATTTGCCTGTCTCAGATTCTGAAATTTCCAGTATGTCTGCTGGTGAAGAAGGAAATTCTCAACTTTTTTCTGGCTTTGAGGATTCTGATGCTGAGGACTCTATCCTTTCTGCCTCCCCTCCAGAAGATGTTTCCTTTGGGGATACTTTGAATACTCTTAGGGAGCATTTCAAATGGGAATGTTAGGATTTTCCACAGTCTAAGAAAAGAATCAGGGAATTTTTAGATTTGCCACAGCATAAGCCTCTGGCTATACCTCCAGTTTTGGAAGTTGTGGATGATGTTTTCATGGAAAATTATTTTTCTGTTCCTCCTACCCCCAGAAAACCAGATGGGTATTACAGGGTTCCTGATTCTCATAAATTCCTTTTTAAAAACCCTACTGCTGATCCAGAAATTATTTCTCAAGGCCCCAAGGGTGTTAAGGCTACTATTGCTAAAAACTCTGTGCCTTCTGATAAGGAATCTAGGGCTTTGGACAGGTGGGGTAAAAAAGTCTATACCTCTGCAACTCTTGCCATTAGATCCATGAATTGTCTTTTTCACATGCTTAAGTATCAGCAGCATACTTTGGAGGCTATTAAGGCTAAACTTGGAGATGTTCCTTCCATGACGGAGAACAAAAATTTACAAGACTTAGCTTATTAACTAAAGTGGCAGAATTCAGTTATGACTTCATTGTGGTTTTGACATTTTGGAAGCTTCCTGCAGAGCAGCAGCCACTGGTTCTGTAATTTGAAGGTATGCTTGGCTCAGGGAGCAGCCTCTTTCTGAACCAGTTCAATCTAAATTGCTGGATGTTCCTTTGCACAAGGACAATATTTTTGGTAATAAGGCTGAGGAGGTATTGAAGAAGTTGTAGGATTAGGCAAAATCTATGCAAGCTGTAAAAGATTTCCTTCAGGTTCAGCCCTCCTCAGTTCAGTAGACATTATCCTTCCAAGAACTGGTCTTTCCCTGATCCTGGCAAGCAGGGTCGCTCTAGGCCTAGGGGTTTCAGGTCTTCCAGAGGGCAGACTTTTGCCTTTCAAAGGGCTTAAACAATGGCATTCTTCTTCTACTAAACTTGGGAGTTCTAAGCCAGCTTCCCAAAGCAAACATTCTCAATGACTCCGGCCTTCTTGTGCCTACCTCTGCGGACCCTGGGTTTCCTTTGGGGGGAAGGTTAGCCAGGTTCGCAGAGGGTATGGTCTACCATCACAGATGACAAATGGGTGCTCAATATAGTAAACCAAGGTTACAAGTTTTACTTTCACACCTTCCCTCTTTTACAAGGTTACCCAGACATACCCAAAACTCAGACAGAGGTAGGAGCTCTAATTTCTTCACTACTGACTATGGGGGCTATAGAGCCAGTTCCCTACAAATCAGGCAGGCCTAGGTTTTTATTCAAGGCTTTTTCTGATACCCAGGAAAGGGGGCACCTGGTGCCCTATTCTGGATCTGTTGATTCTAAACACTTTTTTTGGTGATTCCCAAATTCAAGATGCTCACCCTTCAACAGTTACTACCAATGCTGGGCAAGGATTCATGGCTGGTAACTTTGGATCTCAAGGAAGCTTATCTGCACATCCCAATAAGGGAGAGTTGCAGACAGTTCCTTCGCATCAGGGATGGGGAGCAACACTTTCAATTCTCTGCATTGCTCTTTGGATTATCTACTGCTCCCAGAGTTTTTACGAAGTGCCTGGCTCCAGCCATTGCTTTTTTCAGGCAGAGAAACTATTCAAATTTATCCTTACCTGGACGACTGTCTCATTCAAGCAAATTCCCCAGAACAACTAGAAAAGGATTTGGATTTTGTGAAGAACATTCTCAGCTCTTTGGGTTACACTCTCAACGAAAAGAAGTCAAAGTTGGTTCCTTCAAGGGAGATTGTTTTCCTGGGATAGAGTGATTACCGCCACCCAGATGGTATTTCTCCCTCAACAGAAGCAAGAAGATCTTTCTGCTTACTTCGCGAACTTGGCAAGCATGACCCAGCTCTCTGCAAGGCAATTCCTGCAAGCACTGGGGTTCATGGCTTCATGTATTTTGAAGATCCCATATGCAAGGCTGCATATGAGAACTTCAGTGGTACCTCAATAATCTTTGGTGTCAACACACACAGGACTTAGACTTGATTCTTCCCCTGATTCCCTGTCTGCAAATGGAGTTCCTCTGGTGGGCGACAGCCTGTTCTCAGAACAAGGGTCTGCCTTTCCACCCACCACCTGCCAGCCAGACTCTCACCACAGGCACCTCAGATGTTGCATGGGGGGGCTCATCTGGAGGACAGGGGGCATACAGGGACTTGGAGCACCCAACAGATTCATCTGCACATAAACATAAAAAAATTGATGGCAGTGCAGCAGGCCTTGCTGGCTTTCAAGGACTCTACCCTGGGACTCTGCTGATCAGGGCAGACGATACCACAGTCATGTGTTACATCAACAAGCAAAGGGGGACTCGCTCTTTCCCCTTGTGCAGACAAAGCATGAGGCTGTGGTCCATAGCAGCATCCATGGGCTTACATCTAATAGCCTAGTATCTTCCAGGGAGGCTAAACTCCTTGGCAGATCATTTGAGCAGACATGTTCTGGATCCTCACGAGTGGCAACTGAACAGGGACATTTTCCATTGCATCACTCATTATTGGGCACCCCGCAAGTGGATCTTTTCTCCTCTCAGACCAGTCATCTCCTGCCAACCTTTTGCACCAGGGAGTTTCACAACAAATCTTGGAGGGTGGATGCGTTGTCCTTCCCATGGACACCTCTCTGTTTATTTAATCCCTCCTCTGCCTCTTCTTCCCAGGGTGCTGCTAAAGATAAGGGACGAAAAACCAAAGGCTATTCTGATAACACCAGATTGGCCCAGGCAGCATTGGTATCCCCTCCTTCGCAGCCTTTCCCAGGCTCAGCCTTGGCATCTTTGCCTGGTACCAGATCTGTTGATTCAAGGAAGGGGAAATTTCCTTCATCCTCATTTTCAAACACTGCATTTAACTGCCTGCCTAATACTCTAAATCTTTCACAGCAGGTGGTTGAAGTTCTTCATGAGGCCAGGAGGCATAGCACAAGAAAATCCTATGCAGATAAATGGAAGAGATTTTGCTCTTGGATGCCAGCTAAAGGAGAAGACTCTTCTCATCCTTCTCTTTCACTCATTCTTGACTACCTAGCAGGATTGCTTAATGGTGGACTTTCCTTTTCTTCAATTAAAATTCACACTTCAGCAATTTCAGCTCATTGCTCTTTTGAGCAACCCATTTTTTCTCACCCCTTGATGAAACAGTTCCTGAGGGGAGCTAGTAATCTTAGCCATCCCAGAAGAGTTCCTACTCCTGCTTGGGATCTTAATTTTGTCCTGGAAAAACTTACTCTGCCTCCCTTTGAACCAGCTGCCTCTGCCGATTTGAAGTTTCTGTCCTGGAAGACTGCTTTCCTTTCAGCTGTTACTTCAGCTAGAAGGGTATCTGAGCTGCAAGCCTTAATGGCAGTAGAACCTTTCATTATTTTTCACTCCGATCAGGTTTCTCTGAGAACCAGTCCCTCCTTTATGCCTGAGGTAGTTTCCAGTTTAACCCTTAACCAGTCTATTCACCTGCCTACATTTTTCAACAATCCCCAAAATAAAGGGGAAAAGATTCTGCGCACTCTTGATGTGCATAGACAGCTGAGATTTTAATTAGACAGGACTAAATCCTTTCGAAAATCTGAACAGTTATTGGTTAGTTTTGCTCCTGGGGCTCAGGGTAAAGCTATTTCAAAAATAAACCATCTCCAAATGGATTGCTCATTGTATTTACTTTTATTACCTGCAGCATAGGAAGTTCCCCCTTAGGGTATTAGGACCCATTCTACTAGAGCAGCCTCTACCTCTGCAGCCTTTCTGAGAGGTGTGCCTACTAAGGACATTCTAGAAGCAGCTACTTGGTCCTCTGTCCATACTTTCACAAAACATTACAATCTACCCTTGTTTTCTAAATCCAGGGCTGGTTTTGCCTCTGCAGTTTTGCAGGGCCTCCTTACCAACCCTTAATCTGTGATCCTTCCTCCCCCTTTGTCTTCTTTCTGGGCTTTGGGAATCAACCCATATGTGAGGACTGCAACAGTGAAACACGAAGAACATAGTACAGATGTTCTTCATCCCACATTGCTGCAGTCCTAACACTTGGGTAGTCCGCTGTCCCAGTCGGCCCGAATACCAAAGTAGCTGACGCCGGTCCAGGGCATGATAGTGGACGCCAGGACGCCAGGGGGGTTACAAATGCGCATGACCGGCGCCATATCCTCAGTCTTTTGCCGCATGGTCGATGCAGAAGCAGTTTTGCAAGTGCAGGTTGGCGTTCTGAGATTTTCCGGTCGGAGTTTCAGACCGAATCCAAGTTGGCTAAGTACCCGTTGGGGAATATTTTGTTTTTCTTGCCTCAGTATTTTACCGATGTCAGAAAAGTGAATAACTGTATTTCTTGTTATACTTCATAGGGATTACCATACCTTGTGTATACCTTGCTTAGGGCCTGAGCACGGCGTTGTTGGCTGTTGCTCTTGTGCTAGATTTAACAAACGCATAAAGAGAAGATTAGATTGTGCCAGGTTAGTTTTGGGAAGCGGTGTAATTATAAAATGCCGCCGGATGCTCCGAAAAAAGCGCAAGGACAAAACAGCAAAGCCTAGGTTGGAAGAACCGTCCGTGCGGACGCCGGTTCTTTAGAGGCTCGGTGGAGCCAGAGGTTCAGCCAGAAATTTCTTTGGAATCCCAGGAGAGACTTTATTACTACAAGATGTGACCTCTCAGGAGGTAGGCCAGGCGGAAGGGGCTTCTCAGGTAGCTGTTCTTCCCTCCCTTCCTAAGGTGGTTAGGCCCTCCCTGCTGTTTCCAAGGCTCCCAGGGCAGGCCAAGTTTTGTTTCAGGTGTTCCCTAGTTCTTCAGGGTCTGTACCTAAGAAGCATATGCTTAAGATGGCAGAAGATTTGATTACAATGATTAGAGGTTCTATGCCCCTCCTGATAAGAGGCCTAGGGTGGAACCTGAGCTTGGGAGTTTTGAGCAGTGTTGGATGCTTCTGAGTCTTCGGCTGAAGACTTGCAGGAGTATTCCCTTACTCTGATTCTGATGTGGATGATTCTACTCCTCCTGCTTCTCCTCCTGAGGATTTTTCATTTTCAGAGACTCTTCATTCCATGAGGGAGCATTTTAAATGGGAAGGTCAGGATTTCTCTGATTCCAGGAAAAGGCTTAGGGAATTTTTGTTTCTACCCCAGCATAGGCCTTTAGCTATACCTCCTGTTCTAGATGTGGTGGAGGATGTTTTTGCAGAGGCTTCTCTGAACCCCTGATTCTTTGCCTCCTGCTCCAGTTAAACCGGATAGATATTATAGGGTGCCTGAAGCTCATAAGTATCTTTTAAGAGTCCTAGGGCAGACCCAGAAACTGTTTCACAGGGCCTAAAGGTGTTAAGGCTTCTGTTGTTAAAAATCCTGTTCCTCGGATAAAGAGGCAAGGGCTTTGGATAGATGGGGAAAGAAAGTGTATACTTCTTCCACTTTGGCCATGAGAGCTTTGAATTGCCAGTTTCACATGTTGAAATATCAAAATTATCTCCTTTCACAATTAAAGTCTAAGGTAGATGCTTTGGCGGAAGGTATTGAGTGTAAAGAGTTGCAGGATTTAGTTCATGTTTCTGAACAGGTGGGTAAGCATTCTTTGCAATGTTGTTTTGATGCTGTGCAGGCCTCTTCGAGGGTGGCTGCCACTGGTTCGGTTCTTCGCAGGCACGCCTGGCTGAGGGATCAGAATTTAGCTGAGCATGTGAAGACAAGGCTAAGTCTATGCAGACTGTTAAAGATTTTTTGCAGGTTCAGCCTCCGAAGTTTAGTAGAAATTGGCCTACCAAAGGGTGGACATATCCTGCTTATGATTCCCAGTCTAGGGGTAGGTCTAGACGTGGTAGGGGCAGAGCTCAAGGTTCTTTTAGGCCTAGAACAGGGAGTTCACCTGCTCAGTCTTCTGGTGAGGGCAGGGTCAGTCCTTTCAGAACAGACCCAATGACCTGCCTTTTCAGCTGCCAGAATCTTCTCGTCTGGCAGCACCTTTGGGAGGAAGGTTGGCACTCTTCAAAGAAAACTGGAGTTTAATTACCCAGGACATATGGGTATTGGATATCATTCACCACGGTTACAGGTTTTATTTCCATACCTTGCCTCCTTTCAAAGGCATGCCAGACATTCCTCCTCAGCAAAGGAAAGAGGCTCACAGGCAAATTTCTCTGTTGCTCCAAATAGGGGCCATTCAGCCGGTTCCTGTGCCAGAAAGGGGCCTAGGATTTTATTCTCGTTCCTAGTACCAAAAGGGGAAACACGTGGAGACCAATTTTGGATCTGTCTATCCTCAACACTTATCTGGACATTCCCAAGTTCAAAATGTTGACGTTACAACAGCTTTTACCTATGCTGGGCAAAGATCACTGGATGGTAACTTTGGATCTCAAGGAAGCTTACCTTCATGTTCCTATCAGACTAATTTGCAGGAAGTATCTGGCTGGGAATTCTCATTATCAGTTCTCTGCATTGCCCTTTGGCTTATCTACTCCCAGAGTATTCACAAAGGTTCTGGCTCCAGTGATAGCTTTCTTCAGGCTAAAAGGAATACAAATCTATCCTTATTTGGACGACTGCCTGCTTCTGGCTCAAGGAAAGGACGTGCTTCTTCAGCATTTGGAATATGTGATAGCAGTGCTAAGATGCCTAGGGTATTCTGTGAACGAAATAAAGTCCAGTCTAGTACCCTCTCAAGATATGTGCTTTCTGGGCGTGAGACTGAATACAGCATCCCAGATGGCCTTTTTAACCCCGGACAAACAAAAGAATCTTTCTTTACTTCCATCAGCTGTCTCATCAGTCCGGCTGACTGCAAGGACAGTCCTTCAAGCCTTAGGGTTCATGGCATCTTGTATTCTGGTACTTCCCAATGCCAAACTGCATATGAGGAAGCTACAATGGTATCTCAAAAATGTATGGACACAGCACTGCCAGGATTTGGACACTGTCATTGAATAATACCTTGCATTCAAAAGGAATTTTGTGGTGGGCTCAGGAATGTCACCTAAACAAGGGACTCTCTGTGACCCGCCAGAGAGTCAGATTCTAACGACAGATGCCTCAGACACAGCTTGGGGAGCTCATCTGAATGGAAAGTGGATACAAGACAAGTGGCCTGCCAGACCGCAGCATCTACATATCAACATGAAGGAGATGTTAGCAGTCCAGTTTGCATTACTGGCTTTCAAGGATTTACTTCTTCCAGGGCAGGTGTTGATTCTAACAGACAACACAACTGTCATGTGGTACATCAACAAACAAGGGGAACACATTCTTATCCTCTATGCAGGCAAGCAATGATTTTGTGGGAGACTGTTTGCAACTGAATCTTCAAGCAAGGTTTCTACCAGGAGCACAGAACTCCTTAGCAGATGTGTTAAGCAGGCAAATCATGGATCCCGTGGAAACTGGATCTTCATGTATTTCAGACATTGACAGTGTCCTGGGGAACTCCAGACATAGATCTGTTCACTTCTCCACTAAACCACCAGCTGCCACAGTTTTGCACGAAAAGGTTTCATCACACAGCCTTGAAAGTGGATGCTCTTTCTTTCATTTGGGAAAATCTTCATGTGTATGCCTTTCCACCTCTGCCTCTCCTCCCAAAGGTACTCCTAAAGGTCAGACAGGACAAGCCAAGGATGATTTTAATGGCTCCAGATTGGCCTCGGCAGCACTGGTACCCATTGCTGAGGAGTCTGGTATGAAGCCTCCATGGCCTTACCTTTGATTCCACACCTATTGTCTCAAAAGGACGGGCATCTACTCAATGTCAAGCTTCACTCTCTTCATCTAACAGCCTGGCATATTCTGTTTTGAACCATAGCAGGTCTCAGCTTCCTCAACAAGTTTTGAATGGGATTATGGAAGCCAGAAGACCTAGTACAAGGAAAGTGTACAGGAAAATGGAAGAGATTTTTATTTTGGTGCAGCAAAGGATTTGGATGTTTCTGAGCCAAATTTGAGTGTGGCTCTTCAATATCTTACTGAGTTATTGGACAAAGGTTTGTCTTTCTCTTCCATTAAGATTCATGCTGCAGCAATTTCAGCTCACTATGATTGTGACCCACCATTGTTTTCTCATCCTTTGTTTAAGCAATTTCTTAGAGGGGCAAAGAATATAAGACCCCGAGCTCCTACTCCTGCTTGGGACCTCAATTTTGTGTTGGAGAAACTTACTCTACAACCTTTTGAGCCTGCTACTGCTGAATTGAAATACTTGTCATGGAAGACTGCTTTTTGTTGGCCATTACTTCTGCAAGAAGGGTTTCTGAATTGCAGGCCCTTATGGCGGTTGAGCCTTTTTTGATTTTCCATAAGGATAGGGTATCATTACGTACTAATCCTTCCTTTATGCCTAAGGTGGTCTCTAGTGTGGCTTTAAACCAAACTATTCATTTGCCCACTTTTTATGCAGATCCCCAAAATAAGGGGAAAAGATTTTGCACACTTTAGATGTACACAGGCAGTTGCGTTATTATTTGAGCAGGACTAAGGATTTTAGGCAGTCTCAGCAGTTGTTTGTTTCTTTTGCTTTGAGTTCCCAGGGCAAGCCTGTGTCAAAACAAACTATTTCTAAGTGGATTGGGTTTTGCATTGCATTTTGTTATTCCCATCATGGCAAGGAGATTCCAGCTGGGATCAGGCCTCATTCCACTAGGGCTACTGCCACTTCAACAGCATTTCTAAGGGGGGTGGCAACTAAGGATATTTTGGAGGCAGCTACTTGGAGTTCAGTGCATACTTTCTCTAAGCATTACCACCTTCCTCTCTACTCTAAATCTAGGGCTGGTTTTGCCACGGCTATTTTACAGGGCATGTTGACAGCTCCAGCTTCTTTATGATTTGCCAGCCTCCCTTACCTCTGCTTTGGGATTCTACCCAAGTGTTAGGACTGCAGCAATGTGGGATGAAGAACATAGTACAGTTTTGTACCTACCATAAATGTGGATGTTCGAGGATCCACATTGCTGCAGTCCAATTTACCCTCCCTCCTTCCCCTCTGTGTTTAGGGGTGGTTGTGTGGGTGGGGTTGTACTTTTGTTAATTGTATATATTGTATATATATATTTGGTACAGGAGTGTTTGGTGTTTTTTGGGTTTGGCCTTATCTTTTTAGGGTCTTCTGACATCTGGGGCAAGAAAAGACTGAGGATATGATGTCGGTCATGCGCATTTGTACCCTGACGTCCTGACGTCAGACTGCGCCCTGACCGACGTCAGCCTTATACTTTGGTATTCGGGCCGACTGGGACAGCGGACTACCCAAGTGTTAGGACTGCAGCAATGTGGATCCTCGAACATCCACATTTATGGTAGGTACAAAACTGTACTTTATGTACACTTACCATAAATGTAGATGTTCGAGTGTATTCACTGTTGCAGTCCTGTTTTCCCACCCTCCATTCCCCCTTCTTTTCCTAAGGCACAGACTATAGATTTTTATTTTTTGTATCACGTGTCCAGGGTCTTACCATTCCTGGGTTAGCCTTCTTTTGGGGGCTCCTGACAGTTAAGGCAAGAAAAACTGAGGAAATGGAGTCTGCTGCCACCCTTTATACCTGACGTACTGACATCAGTTTTACAACCGGCAGCAGCCAATGTCATATACCAAGGACTCTGGTATTCGGGCCAGCTGAGGGCTACCGGGAGCCGGATAACCCGTATGTGAGGACTGCAACAGTGAATACACTCTAACATCTACATTTATGGTAAGTGTACACAACTGTACTTTCTCTGCATTTCCCTTTGGCTTATCGACTGTGACCAGAGTATTCACAAAATGCTTGGCTCCAGCCATTGCTTACTGCAGGCAGAGAAACATCCAAATTTACCTTTACTTGGATGACTGCATGATTCAGGCAGACAGTTAGGAATTGCTAATGCAGCACCTGACATTTTGTGAAAAACCTTCTTGCTTCCTTTGGGTACACCATCAATGAAAAGAAATCAAAACTGGTACTCGGTCAAAAAATTGTATTCCTGGGAGCAAGCTTGGACACAACTTCCCAGATGGCATTCCTCACTTCAGAAAATCAAGTCTATCTGACAGACTACTTCAAACAAATGGCCACCAGAATTCAGCTATATGCAAGAAAAATACTGCAAACCCTAGGGTTCATGGACTCATGTTTACTGCTAATTCCATATGCAAGACTGCATATGAGGAAACTTCAGTGGTACTTAAAAAGTCTTTGGTGCCAGCATTCTCAGAACCTGGAAACAGTCATTCCTATCATACCCTGTCTAAGAACAGAGTTCCTTTGGTGGGCAGAAGCATGCAACCACAACAAGGGACTGCCATTTGCTCAACCCCACCCCTAAGTGAGCAGGTGCTTGACCTCATTCTTGAAGCCAGAAGACCCAATACAAGAAAATCCTATGCTGATAAGTGGAAAAGGATCTGCTCATGGATTCAATCTAAAGGAGAGGATGCAACACTGCCCTCCCTGCCTTTAATCCTAGATTACTTAGATCTAAGGCCTGTCCTTCTCCTCCATTAAGTTTCATGCCTCAGCCATTTCTGCTCATTACAACACTGAGCCACCTCTCTTCTTGCACCCTCTTTTCAAACAGTTCCTGAAAGGGGCAAACAACTTAAGGCCACCAAGGAGAGCACCCACCCCTGCTTGGAACCTTAACTTTATACTGGAAAAGCTCACGCTTCCCCCCCTTTGAACCTGCAGTGTCTTCCTCTCTTGGAAAACCGCCTTGCTTTTAGCCATCACTTCAGCTAGAAGAGAGTCTGAGCTACAAGCACTGATGGTTGTGGATGACAGGGTTTCCCTCAGGACTAGCCCTTACTTTATGCCTAAAGTGGTGTCCAGTGTGGCTGTCAACCATTCCATCCATTTGCCAACCTTCTTCCCTAATCCTCAAAATAAAGGGGGAAAGGATCCTGCACTTTTTGGATGTGCGCAGACAGCTCAAATTCTACTTTGATAGGACTAAGCCCATCAGAAAATCTGACCAGTTACTAGTCAGGATCCTACACTTTTTGGATGTGCTCAGACAGCTCAGATTCTACCTTGATAGGACTAAGCCCTTCAGAAAATCTGACCAGTTACTGGTCAGCTTTGCAACAGGGGCAGAGGGCAAGGCCATTTCAAAACAAACTATTTTCAAATGAATAGCACACTGCATCCATTTCTGCTACAAGCACCATGGGAAACCAACCCCTCAAGGGGTTAGAACATACTCCACTAGGGCAACATCTACCTCTACAGCATTTCTCAGGGAAGTCCCTACCAGGGACATCCTAGAAGCTGCTACCTGGAGTTCTGTACACACCTTCACCAAGCATTGCCACCTGCTATCTTTTCCAAATCCAGGGCAGGTTTTGCTACAGCAGTCCTGCAAGGCATACTAGCCAGCCCTAACTCTTCCTGACTGCCTCCACCCTTCTTCAGCTTTGGGAATCCACCCAAGTGTGATGACTGCAACAGCGAAACACGAAGAACATAGTGCAGTTGTGTACACTTACCATAAATGTAGATGTTAGAGTGTATTCACTGTTGCAGTCCTGGTTTCCCTCCCTCTAGCCCCCTGGTTCTCTCTCTTTCTCTCTCCTCTCTATGGCTATTACTCACCTTTTCTGGGGTATTGGTTTTGGTATTTACTTTTTACTGGTGGTGTTTTCCCCACCTTTACTTAGCTCCCTCCATGCATGAATGGGCGTACCTTTGTTGAAGGTTGTGCGTCAGGGCTGGCAACTCGGTACATAAAAATCTACTGCCAATCATTAGTGGACCGGAGTTCCGCTGTGGCGACCCCTAACCGGGAAAAGCCGAAAGATGCAACAACAACTTGGCTCCCTATTTGGTGGGCTCCTGACATTTGGGGTAAGAAAAACTGATGTAATGGCATCTGCTACCTGTTTTTATACCCCTGACAACCTGACTTCAGTCCTGGAGTGACAGCATCCAACACAGAAATACTAAGTCTCTGGTATTCGGGCCGACAGGGCTACCTGCAGGCAGATAACCCCAGTGTGATGACTGCAACAGTGAATAAACATCTACATGTATGGTAAGTGCACACAAGGGTACTTTCTTTTTAGTGCCAAAAAAGATGGGACTGGAGCCCAATTCTGGATCTCAGTGCACTGCACAAATGTGTAAAAACAGAAATTCCAGATGGTCACGGTTAAGTCTATCGTTCCTCTTCTGGAAGAAGACAATTGGATGTGTTCTGCAGATCTTCAAGATGCGTATTACCACATAAAAATGGACAAATCGTCAAGAAGATACCTCTGCTTCCACATAGGAGCCAGTCACTACCAGTTTTGAGCACTGCCCTTCGGTCTCTCTACAGCCCCCAGAATGTTCACCAAATGCATGGCAGTGGTTATCCCGCACCTGTGACTTCAAGGATTCCAGGCGTTTCCATATCTAGACGACTGGCTCCTCACCACCCTCACCAGGCATCTGCTGGAAGAAGCCCTACACTACACTCTCCTCACAGCACAACGCTTTAGATTCACTATAAACTGGGAGAAGTCCAACACGACCCCAGCACAGTCTTTAGAATTTATCGGGGTACTGTTGGACACGAGAAATTGAACAGCATCTCTCCCGGACCGCAGACTTCAAAGAATAAGGCAACAGGTTCAGCCGCTGCTCTGTCACGACAAATCTTCTGCTTGGTCCATACTCCAACTCTTGGGGTCAATGGCAGCCTCGATCACCATTGTTCCTCTAGCCAGATTCCACATAAGGCTCTCTCAGTGGTTACTTCTCACTCAGCGGTACCCTCTACAGCATCCTTTGTCTTTTCACATAAGTGTAACTCAGAGATGCAAGCAAGATTTACTCTGGTGGACGTCTCGAAATACCAAACAATGGTCTCGCCCCTTTAACTCCCATCAGCCGAAATTCAAGGTGACTAGAGGTGCCTCCCTGATGGGGTGAGGGGGGCTATGTCAAGGAAACTTGATCCAAGGCACCTGGTCTGAGACAGAGGCCCTTTTGCATATTAATGTCCTGGAACTGAGGGTGGTGCTACTAGCATTGCAAGCATTCCATTCTATCCTCCTATGAGGGACTATTGCGATCCAGTCAGACAACATGTCAGGTCTGGTACATCAGCAAGCAAGGGGGCACCAGATCCTATCCGTTATGCCAAGTGGCCTTAAGAATATGGGAATGGGCGATAGCTTCCAACCGCTTTCTAGTTGCAATGCACTTTCCCGGGAGCTCCAACGTGATAGTGGACAAGTTGAGCAGGTGCATCCTACAACCTCACAAGTGTTCCCTCAACCCTGTGATAGCGGCAAAAATTTTCAACTGCTGGGGCCAGCCTTGCTGCGACCTATTCGCCTCCCCAACCAACTACAAGTCCAACAACTATTTCGCCTTGATCCCCCTTTGGGGACAGTCACCGAGAGACTCTCTAGTTCACGCTTGACCCTCGGGTCTACTTTATGCTTATCCTCCTCTCCCCCTCCTCTCCCAATTTCTAAAGAAAGCACGGCAGTTGAGAAGCAAAGTGATCCTCATTGCTCCATATTGGCCTCAACAAGTCTGGTTCCCTTTCCTCTGGCCTCCCCTGCTAGATCATCTGTGGATCCTCAATCCATCCCCAATGTTAATCTCCCATCCACAGGGTCTGACTCACCCCAATCTAACAACCCTGAAACTGGCAGCTTGTTCTCTCCACTTCCAATGATTGCCAGACAGGAAAACCTCTCGTCCCCAGTGCGCAATATTCTTATTGCATCTCATAAATCATCCACCAGACTAATCTATCTCAGTAAATGGAAAAGGTTTTCTCTATGGGCAGCGAATAAACAATTAGACCCCTTGTCAGCCCCAGTTTCAGTGGTTTTGTATTACTTATCACATCTTTTCCACGCTGAGGTGTCTGCCTCTACTGTTCGTGTGCATTTAGCTACCATTCAAATTTCCACATTGGTTTTCAGGATTCTTCGCTCATGTCACATACTCTGTAAAACTTTCTTGAGGGTTCTTCACCTAAAACCTCACTTTATAGGACCAGTACAACCTTGTGATTTGGCCTTGGTCCTGCAAGCCCTAACAGCTCTCCCCCTTTGAACATGTGTCTTCATATGATTTTAAAATATCTCTTGTGGAAACTTTGATCTGATGTTGTATATCTTTGTTCATTAATTACTAATTAGGACCTTGGTTCCGTCCTCTGAACTGATACGGCCATATCCAAGCTCGCGCCAGCCAAAAACTCTTAGTGAAGACCTACCTGTAATGCCCCTCTCCTAGTTGCTCTAGATCTCGTTTGCCACGTTCCCAGTCAGACGTGCTAGCCATCTGTCTCAAAGCTAAGTAGAAAGTTATTTTTAAGACAGTTTCTTTTCAAAATTGTTTATTTTTTAGTCAAGTTAGCCTTTTCTCACTGTTGCCTATAACCCAATCCTATTCCTTACCCGTTACCTTGGTAATTTAATTTCTACCATTATTGGTGCTGTCCCTCTCTCCTGCCTTTGACAGGCCCTTCCTTTCCACTTGTGGTATTTAAGTACCATCATTGGTATTCTGTCGCTTTTTCTCTCCCTTATTTTCTTTTTTCTATAGGATAGCCTTGTTGCCTTACTGTGTCAGACAAAGCTAAGTTGGGGTTTAAACAGTGTGACAAGTGTTGGGCGTAAGATGCCTAACTCATGCTCATTGTGTCTACTGTTTGGGCTTGGATCATATTAAAGCTGACTCTGACATTTGTGCTAGTTTTACTAATCGTACACTAGCAGAACATAAAAATAAACTTATTTTAAAAGGTTTACTCAAGACAACTTTTTCAGAGGCTCTGTCTGGGTCGGAAGTCTCACTCCCTCCAAAGACCAAAAAACATAAGGAAAAACTGAGTCACTTGGTTCCAGCATCTCCGTCAGTTGCAGAACCGAGTCAGCTCTGTGCTTCGCCAGCGCCCTTGGTGCGGACCTTTTTGGCAACAGGCTCTGTGTCCTCTCCCTTGGTGCTGTCCATGATATTCACCCCTGTTTCGGTTCCAACCATGGCACCACTGACTTCGGTGCTGTCCTTGTATCCGACATTGGCTCCGATGACTGTACCTGCTTCGGCACTGTCCCCAGCCATGGTGCCGAAAGTTTCTTCGGCTCCAAAACTCAAATACCTGCCAAGGACAAGATACTCTCTAACTTACGACCCTTTTTTGGGGTAGAGGTTTAGCCCCTTTCTAGAAAGACCTGATTCTCCTTCAGCAGCCTCCTTTAGATCCACTAGGTGTTTTTCTGATTTAGATCTAGTGCGGGTTCTGGACCAGCTTCTGGCAGCTAGGGGATTGCCCATTCCATCTAGACATTTCGTCCCTCTTGGCTCAGAATCTTTTACTGCATCTTCCGCTGTTTATCTTCCTCTGGCCTCTACCCAGATCCCGGAGATCTCAGTACTGATGTCCACTCCAGTGCGTACTGTCTCTGCTCTGACAGTAGTGTTTCTCCTGTCGGTACCGACCACCCTTGCTGCATCACCTCCATTGGATCTGATGCTCTCTTGGAGCAGTGCTTGGACCCATCTGTACCTTGGTACCTAGCCCAGCGCCTATTTTCTCTCTGGTGCCATCTATGTCCATGGCTCTGACAGCTTCCAGTTCTCTCTGAGCTCCTCACCTGGAGGTGGGCTCCTCAGGACGAGGTGTGACCCCGGTTCCGAGGTTGTCCCTCCCAGTTCCGGGCTCCCATCCTTCCTTGGGTGGGCCTGCTGTCCAGGTGATGGAGAGGGTCCTTCACTCCAGAGGCTCGCAGTCATCACCAATGACAGTATCAGAACCCCCCCCCCAGCATGCACTCTTCCAATCCTCTATTTCTGGACCCTGGGCACGGGAGTCACAAGAACCCCTTTTAAAGGGAACCCCTTCTCCAGAGTCGTCCTCAGAAGATCCCACTGGGTAGCCACCTCAGAAGAAATGGTGCAAGAGGAAGCACCTTGATTCCGCGGAGGAATCTATCACCGAAGACACTGATTGTGATGAGGGAGAAGGGTCCCCACTGTCTCCCCCAGACGACGTCTTATTCGGAGACAATTCTCGAAATCCTCAAGCAGCGGGGAGACTGGAAGTCTTCTAACCCTTCTGAGGAATCTGTGATATTCTTCGTGTTTCACTGTTGTAGTCATAGCATTTGGGTTGCCTGCCTGCAGGTAGCCCTCAGTCGACCTGAATACCAGAGTCTTGGGATTTCTGCGTCAGATGCTGTCGCTTCTTCCATGTCAGGTCATCAGGGGTATAAAACTTGCAGCTGACGCCATTACATCAGTCTTTCTTGCCGTGCGGTGCCCAAAGCAGAAGCAGTCCGCAAGTGCCGTCGGTCACCTCCTGAAATTTTCATTTTTCGAGTTTCAGACCTGAAGTCTTCTAAAAGAGAAGTACCCCATTGGGGATCCTTTTTTTCTTGCTCTAACCGATGTTAGAAAAAAAATAATAATCGTCTTGCCTGTGGAAAGCAAATACCTCATAGAGATTTTCATTCTTACTGTGTCACCTGTTTAGGCCCAGACCACGACGTCCCTCGCTGTTGGATGTTCATCGTGCATACAGCTGCAGTCATAACAGATGGGTTATCCTGCCATCAGGCGGGTCCTCGGTCGGCCGAATTCCAAAGTCTAGGTCCGGCGTCGGCTGTCGTCGCCTCCTCCCTGACATCAGTGCAGCAAGGATACAAAAGAGGCAGCTGACGCCATTTTCTTCAGTCTTTCTTGCCGTGCGGTGCCCAAAGCAGAAGCAGTTCGCAAGTGCCGGTCGGCCAGCTCCTGAGATTTACGAAAGTATTTCAGCCGAAGTCGTCTTGAAAGCTAAGTACCCCATTGGGGAAACTTTTCTTGCTTCAGACCGATGTCAGACAAAGTTAATAATTACATTTCATGTGGGAAGCAAATACCGCATAAGGATTTTCACTCTTTTTGTATACCTTGTTTAGGCCCAGACCACGACGTTTCGGACTGCCGTTTTTGTGCTAGATTCAACAAACGCACTATTAAGCGTCGGGCAGAGTTCGCCCTTCACTTTCTTGGCAAAAAATTTAATTATATTATTTCGGATAATCCGACTCCAGTTTTGAGCAAAAAACGCAAAGATAAGGACCGACGTACGAGGTCCGCACCACCTACCGAAACCATGCTAAGGCCGACTACCGGTGCTCCGGTACTCAGCGAGGCCCCTACGCAGCCCCTGAGTACCGATGACAATACATTACCGGTGTCTTCAGTACCAGAGGTCGCAGGCTCCTCGGCCCCCATTCCTACTACAGATACTGACGCCACTCCGGGCGGGGAAACTCAGAATTTAGACAGGCCTGCCATTTCTCAAGGGGTCTTCAGGCCTTCCTCCTTCTCCATTAAAGCCTTCACTAAATCTAAAGCAGCCATGAAAACCAAAAAAACAGGTTCCTCAGACCCCCTCTCAAGGAACCATGCCTAAAAAACAGATGCTTAAAATGGCTGAGGATTTGATTACTCTTATCAGGGGTTCGCAACCCCCCTCTGACAAAAGGCCCAGATTAGAGGAAGACTACCCTTCCTCAGATCAAGCTTCTATTACCTCAGAACTTTCTGAGGACCAGGATTATGCCTTTTCTCCATTCGAAGACTCTGATGCAGAGGAGTCTATTCCCTCGGTCTCCCCCCCTGAGGACTTCTCCTTTGGGGAAACCCTCCATACATTGAGGGAACACTTGAAGGCCAAGATTACTCAGATTCCAAGAAAAGGCTCAGGGAATTTCTTCTGCTCCCCCAGCATAGGCCTCTGGCTATCCCTCCTGTTTTAGATATATTGGATGATGTGTACACAGAAGCCAGCCTTAATCCAGATTCTTTGCCTCCAGCTCCTGTTAAACCAGACTGGTATTACCGGGTTCCTGATTCTCACCAGTTCCTATATAAAAGCCATACTGCTGACCCAGAAACAATTTCACAGGGTCCCAAGGGAATTAAGGCCTCTACTGCTAAAAACCCATTACCTTCAGAGAGATTCCAGAGCTTTAGAAAGGTGGGGGAAAAAGGTGTACACCTCGGCCTCTTTAACCATGAGGGCATTAAACTGTCAGTTCCATATGTTAAAGTATCAACAGTTTTTGATATCTCAGCTGAAAAGCAGGATGACACAACCAGAGCAACCAGATTTAAGAGTTGCAGGATTTGTTGCATGGTGCAGAGCAAGTGGGTAAACATACCTTGCAGTGTGGTTTTGATGCTTTAGAGGCCTCATGTAGAGCTGCTGTTACGGGGTCTGTTATACGTAGGCATGCTTGGCTCAAAGAGCAAACCTTACCAGATCATGTCAAAGCTAAATTATTAGATGCACCACTTCAAAAAGATGTATTGTTTGGTGTTAAAGCTGCGGAGGTGCTAAAGAAAATGGAGGAAAAAGCGAAATCAATGCAAACAATGAAAGATTTCCTGCAGGTACAGCCTCCATGTTTCAGCAGAAACTGGCCTTCAAAAAATTGGTCCTTTCCAGCCACGGACAGACCTCAAACGGGCAGATACAGGCGTCCAAGGGGTAGAGGCCAACCTCAAGGATCTTTCAGAGCCAGACAGTGGCAAGCACCAACCCCAAGAGGTGGAGAAGATAGATCACAGTCTTTTAGAAAACAGACACAATGACTTCCCCCTACACCTGCCAAGCAAAGCTTTAATGGCAGCACCTTTGGGTGGAAAACTGACATTATTCTCAAAAAATTGGCATATTGTTACAAAAGACAAATGGATGCTGGACATTATAGACAGAGGCTACAGGTTCCACTTTCATACCCTTCCAAAAATGAGAGGCATGCCAAACCTGCCACAACATCAAATGGCAGAGGCACAAAAACAAATTTCAGCTCTCATGGACATGAAAGCAATTCAAGAGGTACCTGCAAAAGAACAAGGTCAAGGGTTTTATTCCTGACTATTCCTGGTACCGAGGAAAGACAAAGATTGGAGACCTATCTTAGACCTATCCATCCTAAACACATATCCACAGGTGCCAAAATTCAAGATGCTCACATTACAGCAGCTTCTTCCCATGCTGGGCAAGGAGTCTTGGCTGATAACATTGGACCTCAAGGAGGCATACCTGCATGTCCCTATTAGACAAGATTGCAGAAGATACCTCAGATTTCTTGCAGGTTCAACCCATTACCAATTCTCTGCATTGCCCTTTGGCTTATCTACTATGCCCAGAGTGTTTACGAAATGCCTGGCATCAGTAGTCGCCTTCTGCAGACTACAAGGGATACAAATCTACCCATATCTGGATGACTGCCTGATCCAAGCGGACAGCAAGGACATACTACTGCAACACCTGGCGTTTGTAATAAAACTGAACTTCTTGGGATACACAGTCAGCAAAAAGAAATCAAAACTAATACCCTCTCAACAAATAATTTTCCTGGGTGCCAGCTTGGATATAACCACCCAGATAGCCTACCTCACGCCAGACAAGCAAGGGCAACTGTCTGAATTCTTCAGAAAAATGGCAACTTACACCAGGCTAACTGCAAGGAAAGTCCTGCAGGCTCTGGGATTCATGGCATCTTGCATCCTACTAATCCCATGTGCAAAGCTGCATATGAGGAAACTTCAATGGTACCTAAAAAACTTATGGTCTCAACACAGCCACAGCTTGGAAGCAATTATACCACTCATTCCATGCCTTCAAAAGGAATTTATGTGGTGGGTTCAAGCTTGCCAAAGACACAGGTCTTCCTTTCTGTGTACCTCAAGCAACTCAAATCATCACAACGGACGCCTCAGACTACGCCTGGGGAGCACACATGACAGATCAGTGCATTCAGGGAAAATGGACCCGAAAAGAGAAGCACCTTCACATCAACCAAAAGGAAATGTTAGCCATGCAAAAGGCTATTATGACCTTAAAAGACCTACTGCATCCAGGCCAGCTATTGATAAGGACAGACAACACCACAGTGATGTGGTACATAAACAAACAGGGGGGAACTCGTTCATACCCCCTGTGCAGGCAAGCCATGACCCTATGGAACACAGCACTGGAATTGCAAATTCAACTACAGGCACAATTCCTGCCAGGGAAGGAAAACACACTGGCAGACAACCTAAGCAGAAATATGACTGATCCTCACAAATGGAAGTTGTATCCTCAAGTTTTCACAAAGATAACTCAGACATGGGGACAGCCAGACATAGATCTCTTTGCTACCCACAGAAATTGCCAGTTGAAAAAATTTTGTTCAAGGACCCATCATCCACAGGCCTGGAAAGTGGGTGCACTTTCCTTCAATTGGGCAACATTGATAGTTTATGCCTTCCCTCCTCTTCCTCTGCTGCCCAAAGTTCTATTAAAAGCCAGAGCAGGGAGGCCGAAAATGATTCTCATTGCTCCAGACTGGCCAAGACAACACTGGTATCCACTCCTGAAGAGCCTGACACATTCCCCACCATGGATCCTACCTCTAGTCCCTCTTCTGTTGTCCCAGCACAACTACAAAACCCTTCACAGCCATCTCAAAACTCTAAATCTAGCTGCATGGAGAATTCCTTGATTTCCCAACAGTTTCTCCTCTCCAAGGAGGTGCAGGATGTCATCTTGGAGGCCAGAAGACCTTCTACTAGAAAGGCCTACTCTGCCAAATGGAAACGATTTTGTGCCTGGAATCAAGAAAAGGGACAGAATCCTTGGGTAATAAATATACCTCAAATTTTACAGTACCTAGCTGAGTTGTTAAACAATAGACTTTCCTTCTCCTCCATCAAGATCCACACTTCAGCCATTTCTGCACAATACAACACAGATCCTCCTTTATTCTCTCATCCTCTCTTAAGGCAGTTCCTCAGAGGGGCAAAGAATATAAACCCCCCAAGGAAACCACCAGTCCCTGCTTGGGGCCTCAGCTTCGTATTGGAAAAGCTGACCCTTCCTCCCTTCGAGCCAGCTTCTTCAACAGAGTTACAGTGCTTGTCATGGAAAATAGCCTTTCTTCTGGCTATCACCTCAGCTCGCAGGGTTTCGGAGCTACAGACCCTCATGGCTGTGCAACCATTCATCATTTTCCATCAGGACAGAGTTTCCTTACGAACCAACCCTACCTTTATGCCAAAGGTAGTATCCAGTGTAGCTTTGAATCAGACTATACACTTACCTACCTTTTATCCTAATCCACAAAACAAAGGGGAAAGACTACTACATTCCTTGGACATTCACAGACAACTTCGTTACTATTTGGACAGGACAAAGCCATTCAGGAAATCTGAGCAACTCTTTGTGTCCTGTGCTGCAGGTGCTCAAGGAAAGGCTATTTCCAAACAGACTATTTCAAAATGGATAGCCCACTGCATACGCTTTTGTTACTCATTTCATGGAAAAACTGTGCCTGCATGCATCAGATCCCACTCCACTAGAGCCACAGCTACCTCTGCAGCCTTCCTCAGGGGGGTCCCTACCAAGGACATTTTGGAAGCAGTCACCTGGAGTTCAGTGCACACTTTCTCCAAGCACTATCACCTCCCACTATACTCAAAATCTAGAGCGGGCTTTGCCACAGCAGTCCTGCAGGGCATCCTAGCCCTCCTAGTTCCACTTAGTGCCTACCACCCTTACTTAGCTTTGGGATTCTACCCATCTGTTATGACTGCAGCTGTATGCACGATGAACATAGTACAGATGTCCTTCATGGATGCATCTGCAGTCATAACAACTGGGTTGTCCTGTCAGGCAGCCCTTCGGTCGGCCGGATTCCAAAGTCCGGGTCCGGCTGATGTCGCACTCCACCCGGCGTCATCTCTGTTGGTCTTGGGCATAAAAGCATCAGCCGCGCCATTTTCCTCAGTCTTTCTTGCGGCGGCGCCCGAAGCAGAAGCTGTTCGCAAGTGCGGTCGGTCGGATCCAGAGATTACTTCTACCGAATACTACTTGAAGACTTCTAAAGCTAAGTACCCGTTGGGGACTCTTTCTTGCCTCAGCCGATGTCAGAAAAAGTTAACAATTGTTTAACCTGTGGGAAACAAATACCTCATAAAGATTTCCACTCTTACTGTCTGCCTTGTTTAGGCCCAGCCCACGTAGCAGCCTGTTCGGCCTGTGCTTCTTTCAACCGAACGCTTAGGCGGTCGGAGTTTGCAGAACAGTTTTCGGTTCTGATTTTGCGTACATTATGCCGTCGGATCCTCCGACTACCCAATCTACCAAAAGCAAAGATAAAGACCGACACGCGGTCCGCGGTTTCGGCGAAACCATGGTTAAGCAAGGTTTCGCCGAAACCGAGAAAACTGATCTAAGTACAGCTGAACCTATTCCTACAACTGAGGCCCCTGCTACAACTCTTGAATCGACCTCAGAAATTTTACCCACTACGGTGGTTGACTTATCAGACACCATCCTTGGATGTCTCTACCCCAGCACGTGGTGCTGCTAGGCCTCCAGCAGCCATGTCCATTAAGGCCTTCGCCAGGGCTAAAGCAGCCAAGACTACTAAAACAGTGCCTGTTAAACCCCACATCCAGGCCCTCTTCTAGTTCTCAAATGCTTACTTTGGCAGAAGATTTAATTTCTTTAATTAGAGGATCTCAATCTCACCCAGACAGGGCCTCTCAGCCCCAGAGAAGAGACCTAGGGCAGAGCCCCTGAGCCAGTGTCCTCTGATGAATCTGCTGATGAATCAGACATACCTGACCAGCCAGAGGCTCCCTTCTCCAATTTTGAAGATTCTGATGCTGAAGAATCCATTCCAGCTGCTTCCCCACCAGAAGAATTCTCCTTAAACCTTGCATGCCATGAGAACAGTTCCAATGGCAGCAACAGGATTTTCAGACTCCAGAAAAGACTTAGGACCTTTCTGCACCTCCCACAGCACAGGCCCTTAGCTATACCTCCTGTTCTCTCTGTGGTGGATGATGCTTTCAATAATGTCTGCTCCAGACTCTTACCCCAGCCCCTGCCAAACCAGACAGATTTTACAGGGTGCCAGATACTGATCACCACCTTTACAAGGCCCCACTTGCAGACCCAGAAACTATATCCCAGGGTCCCAAGGCAGTAGCAGCGACCATAGCTAAAACCCTACTCCTCCTGAAAGGGAAGCAAGGTCATTAGACAGATGGGGTAAAAGGTCTACACTTCAGCTACTCTCTCAGCTAGAGCTTTAAACTGTCAGTTTCACATGATACAATACCAAGAGTTTATGCTTGATCAGTTAACTAAAATACTAACCACTGATGAATCTCTTGATAAGAAATATGTATTAGAGATGTTAAATAACATACAACAGGTTAGCAACCATTCCTTAAAATGTGGCTATGATGCACTGGAGGCTTCATTTAGATCAGCCATGACAGGCACAGTGATAAGAAGGCATGCATGGCTAAAGGAACAAGCTTTACCGGATCATGTTAAAGCTAAGCTGCTAGATGCTCCTATGGACAAGACAAGTTTGTTTGGTACACCTGCCCAGCAGGTTATGAAGAAAATGGAAGAAAAGGCAAAATCTGTTCAAACTGTTAAAGATTTCTTGCAGGTTCAACCCCAAGGTTTAGCAGGAACTGGCCTGCCAAAATTGGTCCTTTCCTGACTCCACAAAATTTCAAAGGGGCAGGAATAGGCGTTCCAGAGGCAGAAACCAATCCAGAGGAGGTGCCTACAGAGGGCGACAGTGGCAAGGTAACAACAGAGGCACAGTCACAGCCACTGCCACTACATCAGCACAACCACAGTGACTTAACCTAAATCCGCCTACCAGGGAACAAATAGCAGCTCCTTTAGGCGGAAAGTTAACCTTATTTTCAAAGAACTGGCACTACATAACAAAAGACAAGTGGATTTTACAAACCATAGATCAAGGTTACGGTTTCACTTCCACACTTTACCAGTCAAAAGAGGAATGCCAAATCTACCTCCAAATCAAAAACAGAGGCTCACGCCAGATAATGGAGTTGGCAAACATGAGAGCTGTGGAAAGAGTGCCAACAGCAGAGCAAGGAAGGGTTCTATTCCAGACTATTCCTAGTTCCAAGAAAGGAAAAAAGTTGGAGACCAATTCTCGACCTGTCCACCTTAAATACATACATCATTGTCCCAAAATTCAAAATGCTGACCCTACAGCAACTTCTTCCCATCCTGGGCAAGGAGTCTTGGCTGGTAACTCTAGATCTCAAGGAGGCATACCTGCACGTCCCCATTCGACCAATCTGCAGAAGATACCTCAGATTTCTTGCAGGATCAGAGCACTATCAATTCTCAGCATTGCCCTTTGGCTTATCTACTGCCCAGAGTATTCACAAAATGCCTGGCATCAGTAATGCCATTGCAGACTACAGGAATTCAAATTTACCCATACCTGGACGACTGCCTGCTACAAGGGGACAACAAAAGCAAGCTGACAACAGATTTACAAAGGGTCATTTACTTGCTACAAGCACTGGGATACACAGTCAATTTACAAAAGTCAAGGCTTATACCATCCCAAACAAGGACATTCTTGGTGAATTGGACACAGTAAAACAAATGGCATTCCTGACTACAGAAAAACAAAAGAACTTCCTCTTTACTTCTTGGCACTAACAAAACTGAACAAGTTAACAGCAAGAAAAGTACTGCAGGCCTTGGGCTTCATGGCATCATGCATAATCTTGGTTCCATTTGCCAGACTACATATGAGAAAACTACAGTGGTACCTAAAGAATTTATGGTCCCAACACAGACACAGTCTAGAAACAGAAATCCCACTAATTCCATGCTTAAAACAGGAGTTCCTATGGTGGGCTCAGGCATGCCAGTCAAACCCAGGCCTACCCTTTCGCAGATGTCAAGCAAGCCAGACCATCACAACAGATGCTTCAGACCTAGGATGGGGGGCCCACATGCTGGACAAATGCGTGCAAGGATTGTGGACACAGGATCAACTTCACCTGCACATCAACCTAAAAGAAATGCTGGCAGTAAAACTGGCAATCAAAAAGTTCAAACCATTTCTCAAAGAGGGCCAGTTGATGATAAGGACAGACAACACAGTCATGTGGTACATCAAACAGGGAGGCACTCATTCATACCCCCTATGCAGAATGACCTTGGAGCTGTGGACCCTGGCACTCAGCTACAACATCCAGTTACAGGCAATATTTGTACCCGGGAAAGACAATACTCTAGCAGACATATTAAGCAGAACCACTTCGGATGCCCACGAATGGAAGCTGCACCCGGACATCTTCAAGACCATCTCAAAGAAATGGGGAATGCCACAGATAGACCTATTCGCATCACCTCTCAATCACCAGCTCAAAAAATTCTGCACAAGGACATTCCACCCACTAACATGGAAAGTGGATTCGCTCTCCTTCAACTGGAAAGGCCTAACAGCATATGCATTCCCACCTCTTCCTTTGATACACAAGGTACTACTGAAAATCAAGGAAGAACGTCCAAGGATAATCCTGATAGCTCGAACTGGCCAAGACAACACTGGTACCCACTACTGAGGAGCATGTCTCGAACAATATGTGGCCATTACCCTGATGCCTTTGATGTTAACTCAGAACAACTACAGCATCATACATCCAAACCTAAAACGTTGCAACTGACTGCATGGAACATCACATAGCAGCAGCTAATCCAGAACTTTCCCAAAGAGTAAAAGACATTATTCTTGAAGCAGACCTTCAACAAGAAGGAACTATGCTGGAAAATGGAAAAGGTTTGTCATTTGGAGTACGGAAAGAGGAAAAGATGTGTCAAACATAGATATGCCTAATATTCTGGAGTATCTGGCGAACTTCTTCATTCAGGCCTGTCCTACTCCTCCATCAAGATACATGCATCAGCTATTTCAGCAGAATACAGCTTTGATCCACCTGTTTTTCGCACCCTTTGCTCAGGCAGTTCCTCAGAGGAATCAAGAATGTAAAACCTCCAAGGAAACCACCATTACCAGCTTGGGATTTAAACTTTGTGCTAGAAAAATTGACACTATCACCCTTTGAACCAGCAGCAACAGCAGACCTACAACACCTGTCATGGAAAACTGCTTTCCTACTGGCAATTACTTCAGCAAGGAGGGTTTCAGAACTACAGGCCTTAATGGCAGTGCAACCCTTCCTAATCTTCCACCAAGATAGTGTCCATGAGGACTAATCCTACATTTATGCCCAAGGTGGTATCCAGAGTGTCTTTAAACCAGGCAATCCACCTACCTACCTTCTTTCCCAACCCACAAAACAGAGGGGAAAGAATACTGCATACCTTGGATGTACATAGACAGCTACGCTACTACTTGGACAGAACAAAAAATAGCAGAAAGACTGACCAACTTTTTGTAGCCTATGCAACAGGAAGGGAAGGAAAAGCTATTTCCAAACAGACAATCTCCAAATGGATAGGAAATTGCATACGATTCTGTTACTCCTTCCATGGAAAACCAATTCCACAGAACATAAGACCTCATTCTACAAGGGCAACAGCCACTACCACAGCCTTCTTACGAGGAGTGGCAACCAGAGACATTATTGAGCCGGCTACTTGGACCTCCGTGCATACATTTGCCAAGCATTATAATTTGCCTCTATATTCCAGATCCCGAGCAGGGTTTGCCACTGCTGTACTGCAAGGGATCCTAAACACACCATAATCTACTTTTATCCTCCTCCCCTAGTTGGCTATGGTATTCTACCCAGTTGTTATGACTGCAGATGCATCCATGAAGGACATAGTACAGTTTTGTACCTACCATAAATGTAGATGTCCGAACTGGATAGCATCTGCAGTCAGGATTACCCTCCCTCCTTCCCTCTGTGGTACTCCTAGGGTGTTTACCCTCCTAATAGCTAGCTGTTGGGGGGGGAGTCTTTTATGGTGTATTTGTTTGTATATATGTACATACATGCTTATTGTTGTATTTACCTCTATCTATTTGGAAACATTGGCATCTATCCAAATTTTAGCCTGCAAGAGGGCTTCTGGCATCTGGGGCAAGAAACACTGAGGAAAATGGCGTCGGCTGATGCTTTTATACCCGAAGACCAACAGAGATGACGTCGGGTGGAGTGCGACATCAGCCGAAGCCGGACCCGGACTTTGGAATCCGGTCGACTGAATGGCTGCCTGACGACAGGACAACCCAGTTGTTATGACTGCAGATGCTATCCAGTTCGGACATCTACATTTATGGTAGGTACAAAACTGTACTTTTTGTACCTACCATAAATGTAGATGTTAGAGTGCTCATACAGCTGCAGTCCAGGTTTCCCTCCCTCCATCCCCTCTTAGGACAGGCCTTAGGACAAACACTTTTCTTATAACCTTTTTGGGTTATTTTTTTATGGTGTATTTGCTTGCAACTACTGTTTTTGATTTATCAACGTTGCATCTTTGCATAACATTATGTTTGACTTCATTCTGGGGGCACCTGACACATCTGGGGCAAGAAAAACTGAAGAAAATGGCGTTGGCTGCCTCTTTTGTACCCCTGCCGCACTGACATCAGGGAGGAGGCGACGACAGCCGACGCCGGACCTAGACTTTGGAATTCGGCCGCCCGAGGACCCGCCTGACGGCAGGATAACCCATCTGTTATGACTGCAGCTGTATAAGAACTCGAACATCTACATTTATGGTAGGTACAAAACTGTACTTTTTGTGCCTTGTTCAACACCCGAACTATTCATCGTTGGACTATTTTTGTAGCTAAATTCTTTCACTGTCTATCTCTGTACTCTGAAATGGCTTCGATAAGCCAGCCGACTACTGATCTTCTGAAAAAAATGTAAGGATAAAGACAAAGACAGACTGCATCGGTCCAAAACTGCCGACAGTGCTGCCGTTAAGCTAGCCGTCAGTCTGTCGGTACTCAGTGAGGCGCTTTCCCAACCCCAGATACCCACTTCTATAGATTCGCAGGCCTTTACTGAGACCCATTCGGAGTCCGGTATGCCAAGAGATGCTTCTCTGACTATGGAACCTGTGGATGTCTCTACCTTGGATGGGTCCGGAGCCGCTGTGCAGGCACTGGCTTCTGAGGGTGTATTCAGACCTTCCAATTTTCATATTAAACCGACTTTGTTTCAAACCAAAAATACCAAATTTCTCAGGCCTAGAGTTCGCACTACGCTTAGGAAACAGACCAAAGCCCATTCTCAGGCCCGCATGCCACAAAAACAAATGCTTAGAATGGCTGAAGACCTCATTACTTTAATTAGGAGAAGTCAGCGTTCCCCCCTCAAAAAGACCAAGAACTGATTTTCCTTCTGATTCCTCAGATCAGGAGTCTGATAACTCTGATCTTTCTGATTACCAGGACATACCCTTGTCTACCTATGAGGATTCTGATGTAGAGGATCCCATTCCCTCTGCTTCCCCTCCAGAAGATTTCTGTTTTGGTGAAACCCTGCATACCCTTAGAGAGCATTTCCTCTGGGCGAGACAGGACTACTCTCAGTCCAAAAAGAGACTCAGGGAATTTTTAAACTTGCCTCAGCACAGGCCTCTAGCTATCCCTCCTGTTCTGGAAATTGTAGATGTCTTTTTGGAATCCAGCCTTACCCCTGATATTTTGCCTCCAGCTCCCATGAAACCTGATAGGTACTATAGAGTACCTGACTCCCACAAATTCCTCTCTAAGAATCCTACTGCAGATCCAGAGACCATTTCCCAGGGACCTAAAGGCATTAAGGCTACAACTGCCAAAAATCCTATCCCTTCGGACAGGGATTCTAGGGCTTTAGATATATGGGGTAAGAAGGTATACACTTCTGCTACTCTTGCCATTAGGGCTTTAAATTGCCAGTTTTATATGTTAAAGTATCATCAGCATGTTATGGAGCTAATTAAACAGAAAATGATGTTGATTCCTGATTGTGCAGAACACAAATATTTACAAGAGTTGATGCATTCTGCTAACCAAGTTGGTAAACATACTTTGCAGTGTGCCTTAGAAGCATCTTGCAGGGCTGCTGTCACTGGGTCTGTTCTTAGAAAGCATGCTGGGCTTATGGAACAAAACTTGCCAGATCATGTCAAAGCAAAATTACTAGATGCACCATTAAACCAAGGGCGTCTATTTGGCAAGAAAGCAGAAGTTGTCCTCAAAAGGATGGAGGAGAAAGCCAAATCTATGCAAACTGTTAAAGATTTCTTACAAGTATAGCCACCTAGATGCAGTAGGCGTTGGCCTTCAAAAAACTGGTCTTTTCCACTTCCTTCCAGGCCTTCAGTCCAAGCCCAGGGGCAGCAGACCACCAGGACTACAGTTTCAGGTTATGCACAGATCTAAGCAATGGAGTGCTCCCACCTCCAAAACAGGGAGTGGTAAGCCGCCATCCTATGGTAAAATTGCACAGTGACTTATCCTTAACTCTTACAAGCCTTGCCCAAGTACTTGCACCTTTAGGAGGGAAACTTGCCTTGCGTGCCAAAAACTGGGAGTACATTACCCAGGACAGATGGCTCTTAAACATTGTTTCCCAGGGATACCGATTCCACTTCCAACCCTAAGCGGATAGCCAGACCTCCCACCAAACCAGTGGGCAGAGGCCCAAAAGCAAGTACTTTCTCTTCTCAGTATCAAGGCTATTCAACCTGTCCCAGCAGAACACAGGGGACCAGGCTTTTATTCCAGGCAGTTTCTGGTACCCAGAAAAGAAAGCTCTTGGCGTTCTATCCTGGATCTGTCTATACTCAACACCTTTCTGGTGGTTCCAAAATTCAAAATGCTAACTCTCCAACAGCTGCTTCCTATGCTAGCCAAGGACTCCTAGCTAGCAACCTTAGACTTAAAAGAAGCCTATCTGCACATCCACATAAGGAAGTCTTTCAGGCAATACCTACGTTTCAGAGCAGGCTGTGTGCACAATCAGTTCTCTGCACTTCCCTTTGGCTTATCTCCTGCGCCCAGGGTATTCACAAAGTGCCTGGTTCCAGCCATTGCATATTGCAGGCAGAGAAGAATTCAAATTTACCCATACTTGGGGGCCCTTATTCAAGCAGACAGTCAGGAATTGCTACTCCAGCACCTGGCATTTGTAAAGAGACTTCTAACTTCACTAGGGTACACCATCAACGAAAAGAAATCACATCTGGTACCCAGCTAACAGATTGTATTCCTGGGATCAAGCTTGAACACAACTTCCCAGATGGCATTCCTCACTCCAGAAAAACAAATTTATTTATATGACAAACTACTTCCGTCTACTGGCCACCAGAACCCAGCTATCTGCAAGAAAAATACTGCAAGCCCTAGGGTTCATGGCCGCTTGCATTCTACTAATTCCATATGCAAGACTGCATACGAGGAAACTTCAATGGTAGTTAAGTGTCTGGTGTCCATATTCTCAGGACCTGGAAACAATGATTCTTATCATTCCTTGCTTAAGGACAGAGTTCCTTTGGTGGGCAGAGGCCTACAACCACAATAAGGGACTCCCTTTCACTCTATCCCCTGCCGCCCAAACCCTAACAGCTGCATCAGACTGGCATGGGGGGCTCACATGGCAAGGCAGTGCATTCAGGACAAATGGAGCCCAAAGCAAATGCACCTGCATATCAGTCAGAAAGATATGTTAGCTGTACAGAATGCTCTGACAACCTTCAGAGGCCTTATTCTTCCAGGACAACTATTGGTAAACACAGGTAACACCACAGTTATGTGGTACATTAACAAGAAGGTGGGAACCATTCCTACCCAATCTGCAGATTAGCCATGGCTCTGTGGAACACAGCCTTGAGCAGCCAAGTGCACCTGCAAGCTCAATTCCTGCCAGGCAAACTAAATTCACTGACAGACTACTTAAGCAGAAATCTCATGGACCCACATGAATGGAAACTGGAACCCAAAATATTCAAGCTTTTGAGAAACGGGTGGGGGGCACCAGAGGTGGACCTTTTCGCTTCCCCTCAGAACTATTAATTGAGCAGATATTACACCAGAACTCCCCATAGCCAAGCTTGGAAAGTGGATGCCCTGCTCATTACCTGGGAAAGCCTCTCAATCTATGCCTTTCCCTCTCTGCCCCTCCTCTTGAAGGTTCTACTAAAGATCAAACGGGACAAACCAAGGACAGCACTGGTACCCTCTTTTGCGCAGTCTGACAGTACTGCCACCATGGCACCTGCCTCAGACTCCTTCCCTGCTGTCCCAGCAGGCAGGCCAGATTCTGCACCCTCAGCTACAGACCCTGAACCTTGCAGCCTGGCTCAGCCCCTGAACTCATCACCAGCAACCCTCAGTAAGTAGGTGCTGGATGTCATTCTTGAGGCAAGGAGGCCTAGTACTAGAAAATCCTATTCAGAAAAGTGGAAAAGATACTGTTCCTGGAGACGGTCTTAGGGAATGGACACAACTGTGCCCAGCTTACCTCCTATACTAGATTACTTACAGAAATGATCCACAAAGACCTATCTTTCTCTTCAATTAAGATTCATGCCTCTGCCATCTCGGCTCATTATAATACTGAGCCACCCCTCTTCTCTCATCCTTTGGTAAAACAGTTCCTGAGAGGAGCCAAAAATTTAATCCCCCCCCCCCCCCCCCAAGAGAGCTCCCACTCCAGCCTGGGACCTTCATTTTGTATTGGAAAATATCACGCTTCCGCCCTTTCTACCTGCTGCTACAGCAGAGTTAAAATTCCTCTCATGGAAAACAGCTTTACTTCTAGCCATCACTTCAGCAAGAAGAGTGTCTGAGTTGCAGGTCCTTATGGCCATGGAACCCTTCATTATCTTCCATGTGGATAGGGTTTCCCTCAGGACTAACCCATCTTTTATGCCCAAGGTGGTGTCTAGTGTGGCTTTAAACCAGTTCATCCATTTGCCAACTTTTTTCCCTAATCCTCAGAATAAAGGGGAAAGGATCCTGCATTTCCTGGACGTGCGCAGGCAGCTTAGGTTCTAACCTGGACAGGACTAAGCCTCTCAGAAAATCTGACCAGCTGCTAGTCAGCTTTGCTGCAGGGGCAGAGGGCAAGGCCATTTCAAAGCAAACCATGTCTAAATGGATAGCACACTGCATCCATTTCTGCTACAAACCCCATGGGAAATCTACCCCACAGGGGATTAGAACACATTCCACTAGAGCTACATCAACCTCTACAGCATTTCTCGGTGGAGTCCCTACCAGGGACATCCTGGAAGCTGCAACCTCCTGGAGCTCTGTACACACTTTCACCAAGCATTACCACTTGCCTATCTTTTCTAAATCCAGAGCTGGATTTGCCACAGCAGTCTTACAGGGCCTGATTGCCAGCCCTAATGCTTCTTAACTACCTCCACCCATCCTCAGCTTTGGGAATCGACCCAAATGTGATGACTGCAACAGTGAAACACGAAGAACATAGTACAGTTGTGTACACTTACTATAAATGTAGATGTTAGAGTGTATTCACTGTTGCAGTCCTGGTTACCCTCTCTCCAGCCCCCTGTCTTCGCTTTGCTTCTACCTATCCTTTTTGTTTGGAACATTTTATATCATTGGAATTTGCTTTTTGCTGGGGGTGTTCCATACCATTTAATGGCTTCCTGCTTTGGGGGCTCCTGACATCTGGGGCAAGAAATACTGATGTAATGGTGTAGGCTGCATGTTTTATACGACCTGACGTCATGGAAAAAGCGACAGCATCCGACGCAGAAATCCCAAGACTCTGGTATTCAGGCTGACTGAGGGCTACCTGCAAGCAGATAACCTAAATGTGATGACTGCAACAGTGAATACACTCAAACATCTACATTTATGGTAAGTGTACACAGCTGTACTTTCTTGCAGGCCTTCTGTGCATGGCTATCTACTTTCTGGGTGATCCCACCGGCAGATAACCTTGTTAAACTCATTGTGCAGTGTACCTGGAAGGCCCCGGCCAACGTAGTACCTGTTCCCCGGAGGCCAAACAAAATTTTATCTACACCTGAAGACCAGCCTCACTGTTCCAAGCAGTTGACAGTTGATTCTATGGTCGTGGTGGCGGCCACCAGGAGGGAACTGGCAGAAGAAAGTTCCACTGTCCATCCTCCAAACAGGGAGTCCCGGACCATGGGCAGACTAGGGGCGAGGACCTATGCTTCAGTGACCTTCGCCATTTGGTAGCTGAACTATCTGGCACACTTTATTCACCTCCAGAGAGGCCTAATTTCCGCAATGTCTTCCTCTTTGCTGGGGGTACTGCCTGATGAGGTGCGTGATGCTTTTGCCTCACAGCTAGCTACCTTTGAATCCATCTCGAACTCCTCAATGCATTTGATATCTCACACCACCGCGGGGGCAGCTCGAGCTGCCGCATCAGGCATTGTCATGAGACGTAATGCTTGGATGGTGTGACTTCGCAGGCCCCTTTAAGTCTTCCTTCGTCAATGCACCTGTCGACAGATCTGCACTTTTTGGTCCTAAAGTACAAGAGACACTTGCACGTAGTGAGAAAGATGGAAAGACCTTGTCTGCTGTGGACATACGCTTTTATAACCCCCAGAGGTCCTATTCCAGAAACCAGAAGGGAGGAAAAATGTGGTTCTAGAAATCCCAAGGATCTTTTAGTGACACTCGTGGTGAACAGTCCCCCTGGGGTAGAGGGGGCAACTCGTATGGAAGATGCCCCTTTCAGGGTAGAGGGGGTCCTTGTAACCAGGGTGCTAGTGATTCTTTCTTTGGCAGACCCTACCAGCGCTCCTGAGCAGTGGCCTGATTGCTTTCCTCCTGGAAGCAGTCAGGGGTCATTTTTTTCTGCATCTACCAGCCTGGCATCTTATTACTACCGATGTTTGGGAGCAGAGAATAATATCCAGAGATTACTAAATACCATTTTATTTAACTCCCAGACCCATCAAACAAATTCTTGATGTACCACCCAATCAGAGGGAATTAGCAGCCTTAGAAATAGAAAAGCTGCTAAGAAAATGTCATCCAACCAGTCCCACAAGATCAGACAGGATCCGGTTCAAGGTTCTTTTTAGTGCCAAAAAAGACAGGGGACTGGAGACCAATCCTGGATCTCAGCCTATTGAACACATTTATCAAACATCAAAAATTCCGGATGGTCACGGTACAGTACATTCTTCCCTTCCTAGGGAGGGACAACTATATCTGCTCTATGGACCTCCAGGATGCGTGCTACCACATAAAGATGGATCACCACTCCCGGAGGTTTCTCCTCTTCCTGCTGGGAGCCAATCGCTACCAGTTCAGGGCACTGCCATTCGGTCTCTCGACAGCCCCCCCCCCAAGTGTTCACCAAATGTATGGCAGTTGTGGTAGCTCATCTTTGACTACAAGGATTCCAAGTGCTTCCCTAGCTAGACAATTGGCTCCTTACCGCTCTGGCCAGAAATCTCCTAGTCCGCAGCCTCTCTTACACTCAAGGTCTTGCTCTCCGCTTGGGGATTACAATCAACAAAGACAAATCTAAAATGTCCCCAATGAAGACACTGGAATTTATTGGAGCAGTCTTCGACACATCATCATGTCCAGCTTCTCTCCCCCCTCACAGGATTTCGAAAATAAGACACCAAATCCAAGACCTTCCTCAGACCTATGTACCAGCAAGTCTTGTACTGCAACTCTTAGGCTCCATGGCAGCTGCCATTACTTTAGTACCACTGGCGAGACTGCACATGAGAATCCTGCAGTGGCTCTTTTCTGCACAATGGTCATTGCTAACTGACCTGCTCGACCACATGATACGTCTTACAAATCGTTGCAAGGAAAAAATGCTATGGTGGATGAAGCCACAAATGAATCTTTGGTGTTGACCATTCTGTCTTCCACAGCGTCCACAGATGCTTCCCTGTTAGGGTGGGGGGCATTTCCAGGGCAAGACTGTCCAAGGCACTCTGTCCCCCATGGAGGCCAATTTGCACGTAAATGTCCTGGAACTGAGGGCAGTTCTCTTAGCATTGCAAGTGTTCCATGCATTCCTACCCTCTGGGACCATTGCAATTCAGTCAGGCAACATGTCAGTCATCTGGTATATCAACAAGCAAGGCAGAATGAGGTCTTACCCCCTGTGTTGGGAAGCCATGAGAATTTGACACTGGGAAATAGCTTCCAAACACTTTCTTATAGCAACGCACATTCCTGGGAGTCAATCTGAGCAGGAACATCCTGATGCCTCACGAGTAATCCCTCAACTCTGTAACAGTGGAGTCGAGCTTCCAACGCTGGGGCAAGACTTGCTTCCCCCCTATACTTCAAATACAGAAACTATTTTGCCCTGATTCCCCCTAAGGGGGAACCGAGGGACGCTGTAATGCACGATTGGCCCCTGAGTTTCCTGTATGCCTTTTCCCCCGTTTCTCCTCATTCCAAAATTTCTCCAGAAAGCTCAGAGGTTGAGTAGCAAAGTGATCCTCATTGCCCCCTACTGGCCCCGTCAAGTCTGGTTCCCGTTTCTATGGCCTCATCTGATTCACAGCCCGTGGATCCTGGATCATTTCCAAGATCTGTTATCTCATCCTCAGGGACTGATTCATCCGAACCTGCACAGTCTCAAGCTCACAGCTTGGTTCCTCCACTTCCAGTGATTGCCTGGCTGCCTGACATCCCATCTCCTGTTCGTGAAATTCTTCTGGCTTCACACAAACCTTCCACCAGGAAAGTTTATTCTAGTAAATGGACTAGGTTCTCTATTTGGGCCAAAGATCAGAACTTAGACCCTTTCTCTATGCCTATTCAAAAGATCCTGCAATACCTGACTACTTTTTTACATGCAGGAGCCTCAGCAATTGACGATCACTGTACATTTAGCAGCCATCGCCAGTTTTCATAATGGACTTGATAATTCTTCAGTTCTGTCACACTGCCTATGCATGACTTTTTTGAAAGGAGTATTACATGTTAACTTAGAACCCTGGGGCTTGACTTTGGTACTTCAGTCTCTCACAGGTCCTCCTTTTGAGCCCTTTGATTCATGTGATTTAAAATTTTTGTCATGGAAAACCTTACTTCTAGTAGCACTTAACCTCAGCGAGAAGAGTATCTGAGCTGCAGGCCTTGAGTGTCAAGAGATCTTACTTGATTTTCCACATGGATAGGGTGTCCCTTCGTACTGACCCTTCTTTCTTGTCCAAGGTTATTTCTGTTTTTTCCATTAACCAATCTATTGACCTGCCGGTTTTCTTCCCTCAACATTTTAATAGAGGGAAATACCTTTTGCACACCCTTGATGTGCATTGGCAGCTTCGTTGTTATTTGGACAGGACTAAATCTCTCAGGAAAACAGATAAAGTGCTTGTGGCCTTTGCAGGACCCAGATTGGGTAAACCTGTTTCCAAAGTGACTTTATCCTCCTGGCTTAGAAACGTTATTACCTTTATCTACCAACAGAGTAAGCTATCATTTTTCCAGAATAAAGGCTCATTCTACCAGATCTATAGCTACTATTGTAGCATTTCATTCCAGAGCCTCTATGGATGATATCTGCGCAGCAGCCACTTGGGCAAGACCTCTTACCTTTATCTCTCATTACAAATTGAATTTGGCCTCCAGGGGACGAGCATCTTTTGGTTCTATGGTGCTCAGGAATATCATTCCTTAGGGCTACCCAGGACTCAAGTAGCTGGGGACTCGGTCCTGTTGGTAATTAATGAACAAAGATTTAAAACATCAGATAAAAATTACGTCTTACTATAACGTTCCATCTGTGTTGTAGATCTTTGTTCATTCATTACTTCCCGCCCTCCTTCCCCTTGCCTGGACTCCTGGTGGACTGTAGGAACTCTTGTTTAGGGTATTTGCTCAGACAGAGCCTTCTACTATTTTTTCTATTACTATGTCTATTATCTAGGGGCAGTCAAACTCGATCTGGAGTAACTAGGAGGGGCATTATAGGTAGATCTTGGCTGAGAGATTTTGGCTGGCGTGAGCTTGGAAACAGCTGAATCGGATCAGAGGACGGAACTTAGGTCCTATTAGCAATGAATGAATAAAGATCCACAACACAGATGGAACGTTATGGTAAGACATCTTTTTTTTTTTTTCTGATTGCAATCACATCGGTCAGGTGCTTGTCAGAACTTCAAGCCTTATGCATCAAATGTCCCTATCTTGTCTTCCATAAGAATAAGGTATCACTGAGAACTAATTCTTCTTTTTAGCAAAAGTGGTGTCAGAGCGGTCCATCAACCAGTCTATTGACCTTCCAGTGTATTTTCCTAATCATTCTAATAAGAGATAGTATTGCCTGCACTCTCTGGACGTTCATAGGCAAATTTGATTCTACCTGGACAGAACGAACCCGTAAATCAGACCAACCTTTTCTGGACCAAGGCTAGGTCATTCTGTCTCAAGTTACATTGGCATCATGGCTGAGAAATTGCATTAACTTTTTATCTACAAGAACAATATCACCTTGCCTGACAGAGTGAAAGCACATTCTACAAGGTCTATGGCAACTTCAACTTTCCATGCTAAGGCTTCCCTCAGTGATATTTGCTCAGCTGTGACTTGGGCCAAACCTCATACCTTTATTCGTCATTACAAATTGGATTTGGTCTCCAGAGGCAGAGTTTCTTTTGGCTCTATGGTGCTCAGGAATGTCCTTCCATGAGGGCCACCCAGGGATACAGGTAGCTGGGGACTCTGTCCCATCAGTAAGGAATGAACGAAGATTAACAACATCAGATAAAGAAGTTGTCTTACCATAACGTTCCAGCTGTGTTGTTGATCTTCATTCATTCATTACTCCCCACCCTCTGTCCCCCTCCAGAGGTTCCTGGTTGATCTCGTATACTCCTTTATTGTAGGTCTATTGGACAAAAGTAGAGGCTACGTCTAGTCATATCAACTTGCAAACTCGATCTGAGGTAACGGAGCAGGGCATTCCGGGTAGGACCTTGGTTCAAGAGTTTTTGGCTAAAGTGAGCTTGATATATGGCCGGCTCGGTTCTGAGTACAGCACCGATAACCCATCAGTAATGAATGAGTGAAGATCAACACAGATGGAATGTTCTGGTAAGACATAACTTTTGTGTTTTTTTTTTTTTTTAACTAAGGAAATTATTCTTTTGAGGTAAGTTACAGGATCTGAATTGCCCAATCATAGTAAGGCATTACTTTTGGCTGCCAAAAAAAGTAATTAATAGAAAATGGAAATCAAAATCTAAAAGAACTATAAATAAGGTACTGAATATTTTAAAGGTATTAAAATAATTGAAGATGAGATCTTTAGAAAAGAGAAGAAACAAATTGCATAGAAACAAATGGAATTTGTAGGAACATTGCATTGCAGAGTAATGCTCATGAGGAGGAGTGAAGTTTAAGCAAGGCAGGAATTGAGCAATTTATGCAGTGTCATAGTGAAAGTTGTTAAAACGTGTACTGCATGACAGTAACAAAGGAAACATTATGGAAACCTATAATCTGCAGAAGTTTACTTCATTTGCTCTTCAACCTGTGGGTCTTCGGATCCACATCGGATCTGACATGGCCGCATTTTCCAGCTACGACTCCAACCTCCATGCTCCTCCCTTTACCCATAGTGCCCCCCCCCCCCAATCTCCCTGCGCCCTTCAGATTTCATTTGCCGCCCAAGAGAAAGCAGCATGGTCCAAGCTGCAGAGCATTTCGGAGTTTTCTGAAACAGTAATTTGTTCCTTTTTTGGCCTTTCTTCATCTAATTTCTCTTTCAACCCTTTTCTATACCTTCTCGGGGATCTTGGTAGCATAAAAAAAAATAGTAGTAAGTAGGCTTTGCTATCTTTCTTCCCCTTTTTTCTTTCCACGTGGTGTGTGTGCGTTGGGCCGGCTTAAGGCATGGCAGACACCCCAAAGTCAGGCTGCAAAAGGGGCACAGAGTATGACCATAAGCTTTCTCCAGTGGATGGCCACATTTTGTGTGTGGTTTGCTTGGGGGTGCTGCACCTCCAGTCCCCCTGTCATATTTGTGCTGGGTTTAATCCAAGGGCACTTAAGGACAGGTGGGGACAAACTGATCCATAAGGGCCTGTTGCCCTGATGTCCTTCAAGGATGCATCTGCAGTCCTAACATATGGGGTTGTCCTGCCTCAGGCAGCCCTTCGGTCGGCCGGATTCCAAAGTCTGGGTCTGGCCTCGGCTGATGTCGCACTTCACCCGACGTCATAGCTGCTGTGAATTGGGTATAAAGGCATCAGCCGACGCCATTTTCCTCAGTCTTTCTTGCCGCGCGGTGCCCGAAATAGAAGCTGTTCGGAAGTGCCGGTCGGTCAGATCCAGAAATTTCTACTACCGAAGACTTCTAAAAAGCTAAGTACCCCGTTGGGGACTCTTTCTTGCCTCAGCCGATGTCAGAAAAAGTAAATAATTGTTTAACTTGTGGGAAACAAATACCTCATAAGGATTTCCACTCTTACTGCCTTCCTTGCTTAGGCCCAGACCACGACGTATCAGCTTGTCTAGCCTGTGCTTCCTTCAACCGACTGACACTTAGACGTCGGTCGGAGTTTGCGGAGGAGTTTTTTGGTCCCGCTTTTGCTTACAAAATGCCGTCGGAGACTCCGACTTCACAATTAGCTAAAAAGCGTAAGGAAAAGGACCGACACTCGCGGTCCGCGGTTTCGGCCAAAACCACGGTTAAGCCAACCGCGAGTGTCTCGGTTTCGGCTGAAACAGAGTCCTCGGTTCTTCCTTCGGCCGAAAGCATACCTCCGACAGCCGAGGCCTCACACAGCATGGCTGAATCTGCAACTGAAATTTCTCCTGCTGTAGCAGGCACCCAGGATTTATGAGATACTATTCCTTTAGACATATCTACTCCTGCACGTGGAGCTGCTAGGCCCCCTGCATCTATGTCCATCAAGGCTTTTTCTAGGGCTAAAGCAGCTAAATCTTCTAAGGCCTTGCCTGCTAAAACCCCACACAGGCCTACCTCTAGTTCCCAAATGCTTAGCCTGGCTGAGGATCTCATTTCTTTGATCAGGGGATCCCAACCTCACCCAGACAGGGCCTCTCAACCCTCTCCAGAGAAAAGGCCTAGAGCAGAGCCCCCCGATCCAGTTTCTACTGACTACTCCTCGGATGAGTCAGAAAACTCAAATCCTCCAGAAGGCCCTTATTCTCCATATGAGGATTCTGATGCGGAAGACTCCATTCCTTCTGCCTCTCCTCCTGAGGAATTTTCTTTTGGGGAAACCTTACATGCTATGAGAGAGCAATTTCAATGGCAGGGCCAGGATTTTTCAGATTCAAGGAAAAGGCTAAGGACCTTTTTACATTTACCACAGCATAGGCCTTTAGCCATTCCTCCAGTACTAACAGTTGTGGATGATGCATTTAATGATGCCTGTACTGCTCCTGACTCTCTTCCCCGGCCCCTGCTAAACCCGACAGATATTACAGGGTCCCGGACACACACTTTCACTTGTATAAGGCTCCTATTGCAGATCCTGAAACCATTTCACAGGGCCCCAAAGCTGTAGCAGCTGCCTCTGCCAAAAACCCCCTCCCCTCTGAAAGAGAATCTAGAGCATTAGAGAGATGGGGTAAAAAAGTTTATACTTCTGCTACTCTTTCGGCTAGGGCCTTAAACTGTCAATTCCACATGATTCAGTATCAGGAATTTTTGTTAGACCAGCTAAATAAAAAACTGTCCTCTCCTGAACCTATAGACCGCAAGTCCCTTCAGGATTTGGTACATAACACTCAGGTCAGTAATCATTCTTTAAAATGCGGCTATGATGCACTGGAGGCTTCCTTTAGATCAGCTATGACTGGAACAGTGATCAGAAGGCATGCATGGTTAAAAGAGCAATCCTTACCAGACCATGTAAAGTCAAAGCTCCTAGATGCTCCCATGGAGAAACAAAGTTTGTTTGGCTCCCCTGCACAGCAAGTGCTAAAGAAGGTGGAAGAAAAAGCAAAATCTGTTCAAACAGTCAAGGATTTCTTACAGGTCCAACCTCCAAGGTTTAGTAGAAATTGGCCTTCGAAGACTTGGTCCTTTCCAGACACCTCCAGAGCACAGAGAGGCAGAAATAGGCGCCCAAGAGGCAGAGGTCAATCCAGAGGTGCCTACAGGGGACGTCAGTGGCAGCCTAACAACCAGAGAAGTACTGCCACAGATACAGCTACTACCACTTCCACAGGACAGACACAATGACTTGGCTCTGATGCCGCCTACCAGGGAACAACTGGAAGCACCCTTAGGCGGAAAGCTAGCCTTATTTTCTGTAAACTGGCATTACATTACAGGAGACAAATGGATTTTACAGACAATAGACAAAGGCTACAGGTTTCACTTCCACACTCTACCAAAAAAGAGAGGAATGCCAAACCTTCCACCAAACCAAAAAACAAACGCTCTAGGACAAATCAACCACTTACTAAGGATGAGAGCTATAGAAAAGGTACCACCTATGGAACAAGGACAAGGATTTTACTCCAGACTTTTCCTGGTACCAAGAAAAGAAAACCAATGGAGGCCTATTCTCGACCTGTCCGCTCTGAACACATATCTCATTGTTCCAAAATTCAAAATGCTGACCCTACACCAACTTCTTCCCATGCTGGGCAAGGAGTCTTGGCTGGTGACTCTAGATCTCAAGGAGGCATACCTGCACGTCCCTATACGACCAGATTGCAGAAGATACCTCAGATTTCTTGCAGGATCAGAGCATTATCAATTCTCAGCATTGCCCTTTGGCTTATCTACTGCGCCCAGAGTATTCACGAAATGCCTGGCATCAGTAATTGCTCATTGCAGGCTTCAGGGAATTCAGATTTATCCATACCTGGACGACTGCCTGATACAAGCGGACAACAAGACCAAATTAACACAAGATTTGGAAAAGGTTATACAACTACTTAAAGCCCTGGGATACACAGTCAACATGAAAAAGTCAAGGCTGGTACCATCCCAAAGGATAACATTCTTGGGTGCAGAACTGGACACTTCAAATCAGATGGCATTTCTCACAGCAGAAAAGCAAAAGCAACTTCCACTCTATTTCATGGCATTAACAACACAGAACCAGCTTACAGCAAGGAAAGTCCTGCAAGCCCTGGGTTACATGGCATCCTGCATAATATTGATTCCACATGCCAGGCTGCATATGAGGAAGTTGCAATGGTACCTAAGGAATATATGGTCTCAACACAAGCACAGCCTAGAAGCCCAGATTCCAATAATCCCATGCCTGAAGCAAGAATTCCTGTGGTGGGCTCAGGCCTGTCAGTTGAACAGAGGACTGCCTTTCCACAAACCTCACCAAAGTCAGACTATCACCACTGACGCCTCGGACCTAGGCTGGGGGGCACACATGGTAGACAAGTGTATACAAGGCCTATGGACACAAGACCAGCTGAACCTACACATAAATCAAAAAGAGATGCTGGCAGTGAAACAGGCAATTCAGACATTCAGACCGTTTCTTCAACAGGGTCATTTGCTGATAAGGACGGACAACACCACAGTCATGTGGTATATCAACAAACAAGGAGGCACACACTCATATCCTCTATGCCGGATGACAGTGGACCTGTGGAATGTAGCCCTGAACCTCAACATTCCGCTCCAGGCCATATTTGTGCCAGGAAAAGAAAATATACTAGCAGACACCTTAAGCAGAACTACCACGGATGCCCACGAATGGATGCTGCATCCAGACATCTTCAAATCCATTACAAAGAAATGGGGACTACCAGAAATAGACCTGTTCGCATCCCCACACAACCACCAATTGAGGAAATTCTGCACAAGAGCATACCATCCACTTGCTTGGAAGGTGGACTCACTCTCCTTCAGTTGGGAAAACCTGACAGCATATGCATTCCCACCTCTTCCTTTGATGCACAAAGTGCTACTGAAGATCAAAGAAGATCGCCCAAGGATCATCCTGCTAGCTCCAGACTGGCCGAGGCAGCATTGGTACCCGCTACTGAGGAGTATGTCTCGGACACACGCATGGCCTCTACCTCTAGTTCCTTTACTGCTAACACAGAACAACTTCAAGATCCTACATCCAAACTTGAAAACACTGCAGCTAGCTGCCTGGAATATTACATGAAGCAAAATAACCCAGATTTATCCCAGAGGGTTAAAGACATTATACTGGAGGCTCGCAGACCCTCCACAAGGAAGACTTATTCAACCAAATGGAAAAGATACCTCATTTGGAGTGCAGCAAAAGGAGAAAATGTATCATTAGCAAACAGCTAACATCCTGGAATATTTAGCAAAACTTTTCCACAATGGCCTGTCTTACTCCTCCGTTAAGATTCATGCATCAGCAATTTCAGCAGAATACAACATGGATCCTCCAGTCTTCTCTCATCCTCTACTCAGGCAGTTTCTGAGAGGAATTAAAAATGTAAAGCCTCCAAGGAAGCCACCTTTGCCTACATGGGACCTTAACTTTGTGCTGGAAAAGTTAACACTTCCCCCTTTCGAGCCAGCAGCAACAGCAGAATTACAGTTCTTATCTTGGAAAACTGCTTTCCTGCTTGCAATCATTTCAGCAAGAAGGGTTTCTGAATTACAGGCATTAATGGCAGTACAGCCCTTCCTTATCTTCCATCAGGATAGTGTGTCCTTGAGAACTAACCCTACTTTTATGCCAAAGGTGGTCTCCAGGGTATCATTGAACCAAGCAATCCACCTACCAACATTCTTCCCCAACCCACAGAACAGGGGGGAAAGACTGCTACATACCTTGGATGTGCACAGGCAATTCGCTACTATCTGGACAGAACCAAGAACAATAGAAAAACTGACCAGCTTCTGGTAGCATATGCAACAGGAATGGAAGGAAAAGCAATTTCAAAACAGACAATCTCAAAATGGATAGGAAATTGCATTAGAATTTGTTACTCTTTTCATGGAAAGACAACTCCAGAAAACATCAGACCTCACTCCACAAGAGCTACAGCCACTACTACAGCTTTCTTACGAGGAGTGGCTACCAAAGACATTCTAGAGGCTGCTACTTGGAGCTCCGTGCATACATTTGCCAAGCATTATAATCTACCTTTATACTCCAGATCCCGAGCAGGTTTTGCAACTGCTGTTTTGCAAGGGATCTTAACTACACCATAATCATCTTAGTGCCTCCTCCCCCAGTTTGGCTATGGTATTCTACCCATATGTTAGGACTGCAGATGCATCCTTGAAGGACATAGTACAGTTTTGTACCTACCATAAATGTAGATGTCTGAGAGGTATGCATCTGCAGTCAGGATTACCCACCCTCCTTCCCCTCTGTGGTACTCCTAGGATATTTGCCCATCTTGTAGCTAGCTGGGGGAATCTATTATGGTGTATTTGTTTGTATATATGTATATACATGTTTATTTTTGTTTGCTCTCTACTGTTTGGAATCATTTGCATTTATCCAAATTTAGCCTTCCTAGAGGGCATCTGGGGCAAGAAACACTGAGGAAAATGGCATCGGCTGATGCCTTTATACCCAATTCACAGCAGCTATGACGTCGGGTGAAGTGCGACATCAGCCGAGGCCAGACCCAGACTTTGGAATCCGGCCGACCGAAGGGCTGCCTGAGGCAGGACAACCCCATATGTTAGGACTGCATATGCATACCTCTCGGACATCTACATTTATGGTAGGTACAAAACTGTACTTTCTGCTGGGACCGAGGTCCAGCCTTCCCCTGCTGGGAAAGCAGCGGCTGCTGCTTCGTTTTCCCCTTCCACAGCCTCTGGGATTCACCCTCCTGCCAAGAGTTCCAGGGAAGGGGATAAAGCCAAGAAGGACCAGCCTCGCAAGTGATCCCCCGACCGCTTGTCGGAGGCTGGCCCTCTGCCAAAGGTTAAACCTCTTTCCAGGCCAGTGACACCTCAGCTCGAGTCCTCCAGGTTCTCTGCTGAGCCCGAGGTACAGGTTAGTCAGTCACCCCTAGGCCTTCTCCCCACCGGCTTTCCCGGCTTATTTCTGCGGTGTCCTCCTGCTCTACTCGGAGCTTGTCTGAAATGGAGATGGACAAGATGATGCGGAGGATTATCCGCACTCAAATCCAGATGGGGGTCTTGCCAGGGCCTACTCCCACTGGAGCAGGCACCTTCTAGCCATTGTTTAGACTTATCACTCCTCCAATCCGACCTGCAGTTTCGGAGTCATTGGAACCGGGGAAGAGAGTTCAGCACCGACCGTACCCTGTACCTTGACGTTGCCAGTGCCTTGAGTCTGTCAGATCTGACTGGGTCAGATCCGAGCTCTTGGAGCCATAGCTTCAGGGTCGGATCTGAGGGAGTGCTCTCTGCTCCGAGCTTGTCTGAGAGAAGCATTCCCCTTGGCGTCTCTGCTCCCCGGTCAGATCAGGGGGGTGTGGCTTCCACTAGGTCAGCCCAGGAGGTCTGTTTCCCCTCGGCAGTCGACATGGTGGAGAGGATTCTCACAGGGTTGAGGCGTCTGACCATTTCGTCTTTGGAGTCTGTCCAGACCCCACTGGCCTTGAGTGTGGTTCTGACCATTTGCCCTGTCATGGACAGCCCGTAGCCATAGTGTCCCAGGAAGTTCTGCCCTTGGAACAACCTGCTTGCGAGATCTCTCCAGAGAAGTCCCCCTGAGGAGCCCCCCACAAGCATACATGTAAAAGGAGGCACTTGGACTCTCCTCCGGAGTTCCTCAGCAAAGACACGGACTTGGATGAGGGGAAAGGTTCCTAAAGATCACCCCCCCAAGGATTTCTCCTTTGGAGACATCATGGAGATCCTTCGGCAAGGTGGTGAGGTCCACCCCAAAACCGACCTGGCGAGTCCGTGTTTCTGGAGGCATTTGGCTCAGAGCCATCTACCTCTTGGGTGTCCCCTCCTGCCAATCCACTTGTAGATTTGATAACATCTCTGGCGTGGAAGGAGCCAGACACTAGAGCCAATACCCAAGTGCCTGGACAAAGTCTTAAGCCCCCCCCATGTACAAGTTATACTGACACAAGTGGTCCCCTGTAGATGCTATGATAGTGGCGGCGGCGGCCACCAAAAAGAAACTCGCTCAGGAGAGCTCCAAGGTCTACCTGCCTGACCGAGAGTTGAGAGTGTTGAATCATTTTGGGAAGCAAGTTTATGTTTCGGGGACCTTCTGTGTGAGGGCGCTGAACTACATGGCGCATGTCATTCGACTCCAGAGAGATCTGGTCAAGGAAGTCATGGAGTCGACCCCAGGGTCTGTGTCAGCAGAGGACTGGAAAACGTTCGATGCACGAATGGCCACCCTAAAAGCTATAGCCAGCACGTGTATGCGTTTGCTCTCCCATGCCACAGAGGGAGCTGCATGGGCAGTGGGGTCAGGCGTTTCCATCTAGCATCACGCCTGGCTCCACGTATCTCAGTTCTTGGACCCCTTCAAGGCATCTTTTACCAACACCCTTCATGATGGATGTTCTTCGTGTTTCACTGTTGCAGTCATTACACTTGGGTTATCCTGCTGGCAGGCTACCCTCAGTCGGCCTGAATTCCAAAGTCTAGGTCTGGCGTCTGTTGCTGTCGCCTTGTCCCTGACGTCAGTGCGCCAGGGGTATAAAAGATGCAGCCAACGCCATTTTCTTCAGTCTTTCTTGCTGCGTGGTGCCCAAGGCATAAGCAGTTCGCAAGTGCCGGTCGGCCGACTCCTGAGATTTTCGTGTTCGAATTTCAGATCCGAAGTCTTCATTAAAAGCTAAGTACCTCGTTGGGGAATCTTTTTTCTTGCTCCAGACCGATGTCAGAAAAAGTTAATCCGATGTCAGAAAAAGTTAATAATTGCATTTCTTGTGGGAAGCAAATACCTCACAAGGACTTTCATTCTTACTGTATTCCTTGCCTAGGCCATGACCACGACGTTGCTAGTTGTCGGTTTTGTGCTAGATTTAACCGACACACTATTAAGTGTCTGTAAGATTTTGCATTACACTATTTTGGTAGAAAATTTAATTATACGATGTCGTCAGCTAGCCCTCCGACTACTGGAATTCACAAGAAACGCAAAGAAAATGAAAAGGACAGGCATCCGAGGTCCAAAACCGATGACGAGGCTTCTTCTAAGCCAGTCACCGGTTCTCAGTGAGGCGCCTTCGCAGCCCCTGACACCTGCTACTTTAGACCCGCAGGCCGCTACCGACTCCCACGTGGAGTCGACTAGGCCGCTGGAAGCTCAAGGTATTGGGCCTTCAGAGACTATTCTCTCAGATGGGTCTGGAGCCGCTGAGCAGGCATCGGCTTCTGAGGGTGATTTCAGACCTACTCCATTATACATTAAAACGACTTCAGCTTCAAAGGCAAAGACTAAAGCACCTTTAAAGACAAGGTCCAAAAAACAGATGCTCAAAATGGCCGAAGACTTAATTACTTTGATCAGGGGTTCCCATCCCCCTCCTGATAAAAGGCCTAGGCAAAAGAGAATATGAATCTTTAGATCAGGTTTCCATTTTATCTGGCTCCTATTCTGATCAGCAACACTCTCTTCCTCCCGATGAGGATTCTGATGCTGAAGAATCTATCCCTTAAGCCTCTCCACCTGAGGATTACTCTTTTGGAGAAACCTTGCATACCATGAGGGAGCATTTCCACTGGGAGAGCCAAGATTTTTCAGAATCTAAGAAAAGGCTCAGAGACTTCCTTTCCTACCACAACACAGGCCCCTAGCTATTCCACCTGTGTTAGACATTGTAGATGTATTTTCAGAGTCAAGTCTGACCCCTTACCTCCAGCACCTGTTAAGCCGGACAGGTACTACAGGGTTCCTGACCTTCATAAATTCCTTTTCAAAAACCCTGCTGCTGACCCAGAAACTATCTCTCAGGGTCCCAAAGGTGTCAAGGCTTCCGCTGCAAAAAACCCTACCCCCTCAGTCAGGGATTCTAGGGCATTGGACAGATGGGGAAAAAAGATTTACACTTCTGCTACCCTGGCTGTCAGGGCCTTAAATTGTCAAGTTTTATATGCTCAAATATCCGCAATATATTATGTCACTGCTTAAACAGAAAATGTTGATAAATTCTGAATGTGCAGAAAACAAATGCAGGATTTATTGCATGCAGCTGAATAAGTTGGAAAGCATACTTTGCAATGTGGTTTTGATTCTTTGGAGGCCTCCTGCAGGGCCGCTGTTACGGGTTCTATCACCAGGAGGCATGCTTGGTTAAAGGAACAAATTCTGCCTGATCATGTCAAAGCAAAAATATTAGAAGCTCCATTACAGCATGATACCTTGTTTGGTGTTAAAGAAAATGGAGGACAAAGCTAAATCTATGCAAACGGTTAAGGATTTCTTACAGGTACAGCCTCCTAGATTTAGCAGACACTGGCCTACAAAGAATTGGTCCTTTCCAGTGTCAGACACCACAAAGGGGCAGATACGGACGTCCAAGAGGCATATCCCAGCCCCAAGGTTCATACAGGTCTAAACAATGGGTGCTTCTACCTCCAAAAGTGGAGAAGACAAATCACAGCCATACAGGAAACGGTCCCAGTGACTTCCCCTTGCCTGCACCAAGCACTTATCTTCTGGCAGCACCTTTAGGGGGAAAACTAGCACTTTTTTCTCAAAATTGGCACATAACCCAGGACAAATGGGTCCTAGACATAGTGTGACAAGGCTACAAGTTTCACTTCCATATCCTGCCAAAGACAAACGGTTGGCCAGACCTGCCAAAACATCAATGGGCAGAGGCACAAAAGCAAGTCTCATCTCTCATGGACATGAGGGCCATTCAACAAGTACCAGAGCAAGAGCAGGGACAAGGATTTTATTCTAGACTGTTCTTGGTACCAAGAAAGGACAAGACCTGGAGACCAATACTGGACCTATCTATTCTAAACACATCTGGATATACCAAAATTCAAAATGTTGAGACTGCAGCAACTTCTGCCCATGCTGGGCAAGAAGGCTTGGCTTGTGACTTTTGACCTAAAAGAGGCATACCTGCATGTCCCAATCAGACAAACATGCAGAAGATACCTTAGATTCAAAGCTGGCTCAATACACTACCAATTCTCTGCACTGCCCTTTGGCTTATCTACTGCACCCAGGGTCTTCACAAAGTGCCTGGCACCAGTAATTGCAGTTTGCAGACAAAGAGGAATACAAATATATCCTTGGACGACTGCCTCATTCAAGCAGAGAACAAGGACATTCTACTACAGCATCTGGCATTTGTAAAGAGATTTGTAACAGGCCTAGGGTACACAGTCAATGAAAATAAATCAAAACTAGTACCCTCTCGAGATAATATTCCTGGGTGCAAGCTTAAATACAACTGCCCAGATGGCTTATCTCACACCAGACAAACAAAGACAACTGACTACCTATTTCAACCTGTTGGCAACAAAGGCCCAGTTATCTGCAAGAAAAATTCTGCAGGCTTTGGGCTTCATGGCATCCTGCATTCTACTAATTCCATATGTGACTGCATATGAGGAAACTTCAATGGTACCTAAAAAGTGTTTGGACTCAACATTGCCACAGCCTGGAAACAATAATTACCCTCATTCCCTGCCTACAACAGGAGTTTCGATGGTGGGCGAAGGCTTGTCACCAGAACAAGGGACAGCCGTTCACTTTACCCCCAGCCAGGCAGACATTAACAACGGATGCATCAGATTATGCATGGGGGGCCCACATGGCAGGAAGGATGTATTCAAGGCACATGGTCTGCAAACCAAGTGCATCTACATATCGATCAAAATGAGATGCTAGCTGTTCAGAATGCCCTGACAGCCTTCAAGGACCTACTTCATCTGGGACAACTACTGATAAAGACGGACAACACCACGGTCATGTGGTATATAAACAAGCAGGGAGGCACTCATTCTTACCCATTTGCAGACTAGCCATGACTTTGTGGGACACAGCACTGACTTACCAAGTACATCTGCAGGCACAATTCCTGCCAGGAAGGATAAATACTCTGGCAGACAAACTAAGCAGAAACCTCATGGATCCCCATGAGTGGAAATTGGATCCACAAGTCTTCAGCATGAAAACAAGGAAATGGGGATGCCCGGATATAGATCTAGTTGCCTCTCCTCACAACTACCAACTAAAAAGATTCTGCACAAGGACTTATCACAGACAAGCATGGAAAGTGGACGCCCCATCTTTCAGCTGGAAAAGCTTAGCAGTATATGCCTTTCCTCCACTGCCTCTCCTCCCCAAGGTACTCCTAGAGGCCAGACAAGAGAAGCCAAAGATTATTCTGATTGCCCCAGACTAGCCCCGCCAGTACTGGTATCCACTCCTAAGGAACTTGTCTCAATGCCCAGCTTGGACCTTGCCTCAGATACCTCATCTACTATCCCAACAAAACCATCGGATCCTGCACAGCCAACTAAAGACCTTAAATATGGCAGCATGGCGGATAATGTAGTCATACAAAACACACCTCTCACTAAAGCTGTGATGGATGTCATTTTGGAGGCCAGAAGGTCTAGTACCAGAAAATCTTACGCTGGAAAATGGAAGAGATTCTGTGTTTGGAACCAGGCACAAGGAATTGACACAGCTGTACCAAATATTCATCAGATTTTGCAATACTTAACTGGGATGCTGGACAAAGGCCTATCCTTCTCATCAATTAAAATTCATGTCTCTGCCATTTTGGCTCATTACAATAAAGAGCCACCAATCTTCTCTCATCCTTTAAGGCAGTACCTCAGAGGAGCCAAAAACGTAAGGCCTCCAAGGAGATCACCAATACCTGCATGGGACCTCAATTATGTCTTGGAAAAACTCACCCTGCCTCCTTTTGAGCCAGCCGCTACAGCTGATATAAAGTTTTTATCTTGGAAAACAGCTCTGCTCCTAGCAATAACCTCTGCAAGATGAGTCTCAGAGCTGCAGGCACTCATGGCTGTGGAACCTTTTATCATTTTTTATCCAGACAGGGTTTCTGAGGACAAACCCGACATTTATGCCTAAGGTAGTGTCCAGTGTGGCCCTTAACGAAGCTATTCATCTGCCTACTTTTTTATCCAAACCCACAGAATATGGGGGAGAGAATTCTGCATTCTTTGGACATACACAGACAGCTAAGCTTCTACTTGAACAGAACCATAGCTTTCAGAAAGACAGAGCAACTACTAGCGGCATATGCTACAGGATCACAAGGAAAGGCCATCTCAAAACAGACTATTTCAAAGTGGATAGGTCACTGCATTCGATGTTCGTCTTACACTGCTGCAGTCATTACACTTGGGTTATCCTGCCGTCAGGTGGTTCCCCATTCGGCCTGAGTTCCAAAGTCTTGGTCTGGCGTCGGTTGCTGTCGCCTCCAACCTGTCGTCAGTGCGACAGGGGTATATAAGATGCAGCCAACGCCATTTTCTTCTTTTCTTGCCTCAGACCGATGTCAGTGAAAGTTAATAATTGTATTTCTTGTGGGAAGCAAATACCTCATAAGGATTTCCATTCTTATTGTATCCCATGCCTAGGCCCAGACCATGACGTCACTAGTTGTCGGTTTTGTGCTAGGTTTAACAAGCGCACTATTAAACGTCGGTTTGATTTTGCCCGACATTATTTTGGTAGAAAATTCAGTTATACCATGCCGTCGGAACTTCCGACGACCGGAATACATAAAAAAATGCAAAGACAAGAATAGGCTTCCGAGGCCCAAAACTGACGACGAAGCCTCTTCTAGGCCAGTCGCCGGTTCTCCGGTTTTCAGCGAGGTGCCTTCGCAGCCCCTGACTACCGCTTCTGTAGAACCACAGGCCGCCTCTGACTCCCACGTGGAGACGGCTGGGCCTTCAGACACACTAGTTATTCAGCCTACCAAAACTAACCCTTCAGAGGGAACCGGAGTAGCTGAGCTTCCCGCAGCTTCAGAGGGTGTTTTCAGACCTCCTCAGTTAAGCATTAAACCCTCTGCTAAGTCTAAACCAGCTTTAAAATCAAAGAAACAAATACAGCATTCTCCAGCACAGGTCTCCATGCCTAAGAAACAAATGCTCAAAATGGCCGAAGACCTAATCACTCTGATCGGGGGGGGTCCCATCCCCCTCCTGATAAAAGGCCTAGACAGGATGCAGACTATGACTCATCTGACCAGGTGTCCCCATCTCTTCAGATTCATCCTTGGACCTAGGATATTCTTTACCCCCTTATGAGGACTCTGATGCTGAGGAGTCAATTCCATCAGCCTCTCCGCCTGAGGACTTTTCCTTTGGGGAAACCTTGCATACCATGAGGGAGCATTTCCATTGGGAAGGCCAGGATTACTCAGAATCCAAGAAAAGGCTCAGAGACTTCCTTTTATTACCTCAACACAGACCCCTTGCTATTCTGCCAGTGTTGGATATTGTGGATGATGTGTATACTGAATCCAGTTTAAATCCTGATTCCTTACCTCCAGCCCCAGTTAAACCTGACAGATACTACAGAGTCCCTGACTCTCACAAATTTCTATTCAAAAGCCCTGTTGCTGACCCTGAAACTATTTCTCAGGGACCCAAAGGGGTTAAGGCCTCATCAGCCAAGAATCCAGTTCCCTCTGACAGAGATTCCAGAGCATTAGACAGATGGGGAAAGAAAGTATATGCGTCTGCAACTTTAGCAATGAGAGCCTTAAATTGCCAGTTTCACATGCTCAAATATCAGCAATTTTTACTGTCTCAGTTGAAACAAAAAAAATGCTTCCAGATTCAGATCCTCCTACTGTTAAAGAAATGCAGGATTTATTGCATGCAGCTGAACAGGTGGGAAAACATACTTTGCAATGTGGTTTTGATTCTTTAGAGGCCTCCTGTAGAGCAGCAGTTACAGGCTCTGTCATTAGACATGCTTGGTTAAAAGAACAAAAGTTAGCAGATCATGTTAAAGCAAAATTATTGGATGCACATTTGCAGCAGGATGTGTTATTTGGAGTTAAGGCAGAAGATGTATTAAAGAAAATGGAGGATAAGGCAAAATCTATGCAAACGGTGAAGGATTTCTTACAGGTTCAGCCTCCTAGATTTAGCAGAAATTGGCCAACTAAGAATTGGTCCTTTCCAGTTGCAGACAGACCTCAAAGGGGCAGATACAGACGTCCAAGAGGTAGAGGTCAACCACAAGGTCCTTACAGGCCTCGACAGTGGGTTGCATCAGGCCAGAAAGAAGGGGAAGACAGGCCCCAGCCATATAAAAAGCAGCCCCAATGACTTCCCACTACAGCTGCCAAACAACTCTCTCTTGGCAGCCTCCTTGGGAGGAAAACTGGCACTTTTCTATCACAATTGGCATATGATCACCAAAGACAAATGGGTTCTCAATATTGTATCTCAAGGTTACAGGTTCCACTTTCACACACTGCCAAGGTTAAAAGGAATGCCAAATTGGCCACCAAATCAATGGGCAGAGGCTCAAAAACAAATTACAGCACTCATGGATATGGGAGCTATTCAAAAGGTACCACCACAGGAGCAAGGACAAGGATTTTACTCGAGACTCTTTCTGGTTCCCAGAAAGGACAAAGCCTGGAGGCCCATTCTGGATCTTTCTTCTCTAACACTTACCTGGATGTTCTGAAATTCAAAGTATTGACACTACAGCAGCTTCCCATGCTGGGCAAGAAAGATTGGCTCGTGACATTGGACCTCAAGGAGGCATACCTGCATGTCCCTATCAGACAAAGCTGCAGAAGATGCCTCAGATTCATAGCTGGTTCGATGCACTATCAATTCTCTGCACTGCCCTTTGGCTTATCTACTGCGCCCAGGGTCTTCACAAAGTGCCTGGCACCAGTAATTGCATTTTGCAGACAGAAAGGAATTCAAATTTATCCAGACCTGGACGACTGCCTGATTCAAGCAGAGAGCAAGGACATTCTTGTAAAGCATCTGGCATTTGTAAAAAAGTTATTAAGTTGCCTGGGGTACACAGTAAACGGAAAGAAATCAAAACTAGTGCCCTCACATGAGATAATATTCCTGGGTGCCAGCTTGAACACAACGACCCAGATGGCTTATCTCACGCCAGACAAGCAAGGACAACTGACTCAATACTTTCAATTGATGGCAACAAAGACCCAACTCCCTGCAAGAAAAATTCGCAGTCCTTGGGTTACATGGCATCTTGCATACTACTAATTCCATATGCCAGACTGCATATGAGGAAACTACAATGGTACCTAAAGAATGTATGGTCTCAACACTGTCAAAGTTTGGAAACAGTTATACCACTAATTCCTTGCCTTCAACAGGAGTTTCAGTGGTGGGCTCAAGCTTGTCACCTCAACAAGGGACAGCCTTTTACGCAACCCACAGCCAGGCAAACACTGACAACAGATGCATCAGATTACGCCTGGGGAGCACACATGGCAGGCTACTATATTCAGGGCAAGTGGCCCGCAGAACAAAGGCATCTTCACATCAATCAAAAAGAGATGCTAGCTGTACAAAATACCCTTATAGCTTTCAAGGACCTGCTGCATCCAGGACAACTACTACTAAAGACAGACAACACTACAGTTATGTGGTACATAAACAAGCAAGGGGGCACTCACTCCTACCCCCTCTGCAGACAAGCCATGACCTTGTGGAACACAGCTCTAAACTTTCAAGTTCATCTGCAAGCACAATTCCTGCCAGGAGAGAAAAACACACTGGCAGACGACTTAAGCAGAAACATCATGGATCCCCACGAATGGGAATCGAATCCACAAATATTCAGAATGATAACGCAGAAATGGTGGAGCCCGGACATAGATCTGTTTGTATCCCCAATGAACTGCCAGCTACAGAAATTCTGCACAAGGAGTTACCATCCACATGCATGGAAAGTGGATGCCCTCTCATTCAGCTGGAAAAATCTACAGGTATACGCTTTCCCACCACTACCTCTCCTGCCAAAGGTTCTCATAAAAGCCAGGCAAGAAGAGCCAAAGATGATCCTGATTGCACCAGACTGGCCACGCCAGCACTGGTACCCAATCTTAAAGAATTTAGCACAAGGACCACCCTGGATTTTGCCTCAAATCCCACATCTGCTGACTCAGCCCAACAATCTGATACTACACAGCCAGATAAATACCTTAAACCTAGCTGCACGGAAGATTCCTTAGTCAAGCAAGCAATGCCGCTCTCCAAAGCTGTTATGGATGTCATTCTGGAGGCCAGAAGGCCTAGTACCAGGAAAGCCTATTCGGATAAATGGAAAAGATTCTGTGCCTGGAACCAAGCTCACAGCCTTGACCCTCATGTCCCAAACATTGCTCGGATACTACAATATTTAACTGAGATGCTGGACCAAAGGCCTCTCCTTCTCATCCATCAAGATCCATGCCTCTGCCATCTCTGCGCATTACAACACGGATCCACCAATTTTCTCTAATCCTTTGCTAAGACAGTACCTCAGAGGGGCTAAAAACATAAGACCGCCCCGTAGAGCACCTACTCCAACTTGGGACCTCAACTTTGTTTTGGAAAAATTAACTTTACCTCCCTTTGAGCCAGCTAACACAGCAGAATTAAAATATATCTCTTGGAAAACTGCTCTGCTCCTGGCAATAACATCAGCACAGAGTTTCAGAATTACAGGCACTAATGACAGTGGAACCGTTCCTCATTTTCCACCAGGACAGGGTGTTTAAGAACTAACCCTACGTTTATGCCAAATGTGGTATCCAGTGTGGCTCTAAACCAAACTATTAATTTGCCAACTTTTTATCCAAAACCACAGAATAAAGGGGAGAGACTACTGCATTCCTTGGACATTCACAGGCAGTTACGCTTCTACTTGGACAAAACCAAAGCTTTCAGGAAATCTGAGCAATTATTGGCAGCATATGCTGCAGGAGCACAGGGAAAAGCCATTTCAAAACAGACTATTTCTAGGACATTGTATACGTTTCTGCTATACACACCATGGGAAACCTGTACCTAGCAGCATTAGATCTCACTCCTAGGGCAACAGCCACTTCAACTGCCTACCTCAGAGGAGTACCTACCAAGGATATTTTGGAAACGGCAACTTGGAGTTCTGTACATACCTTCACCAAGCATTACCATCTGCCTCTATACTCTAAATCCAGAGCTGGCTTTGCCACTGCAGTACTGCAGGACCTTATAGCCACCCCTAATGCCTTATAGAACCAGCCACCCTACCTCAGCTTTGGGATTCTACCCAAGTGTAATGACTGCAGCTGTGTAACACGATGAACATAGTACAGTTTTGTACCTACCATAAATGTAGATGTTCGAGTGTATACACTGCTGCAGTCCAGGTTACCCTCCCTCCTTCCCCTCTTACTTGCTGGTACGTACCTAGGTCTTCTACCCTTTACTACCTATGGGGAGTATTTGCTTGTAGCTGAAAGTTGTTGTTTGCTTTTCTTATGTATGTTTTATTAGCAATTTGAACTGCCTTCCTGTTTTGGGGCACCTGACATCTGGGGTAAGAAAAACTGAAGAAAATGGCGTCGGCTGCATCTGGTATACCCCTGCCACACTGACGTCAGGGAGGAGGCGACAGCAACCGACACCGGACCAAGACTTTGGAACTCAGGCCGACTGGGAAACCGCCTGACGGCAGGATAACCCAAGTGTATTGACTGCAGCAGTGTATACACTCTAACATCTACATTTATGGTACGTACAAAACTGTACTTTTCTGCTGTTCACAACATGGCAAGCCAGTGCCTAAGGGCATTAGGCCACATTCAACCAGAGCAGCAGCCACTTCAGCAGCCTTCCTCAGGGGAGTACCAACCAAAGACATTTTAGAGGCTGCTACCTGGAGTTCAGTGCACACCTTTACAAAGCACTATCATTTACCACTCTACTCTAAATCCAGGGCAGGCTTTGCCACTGCAGTTCTGCAGGCCCTCATAGCCACTCCTAATGCTAGTTATCTCCAGCCTCCCAACCATAGCTTTGGGATTCAACCCAAGTGTAATGACTGCAACAGTGAAACACAAAGAACATAGTACAGTTGTGTGCACTTACCATAAATGTAGATGTTCGAGTGTATTCACTGTTGCAGTCCAGATTACCCACTCACCATCCATCATATTTTTGCTGGAACTTATCTGCACTTCTCTAATCTATACAACCTATGTGGTGTATTTGCTTGTAGATGAAGGTATAATAAATATTTTGGTGCATGCATGTGTTATTGGCATATTTTTAGCCTACCTTTTTGGGGGCACCTGACATCTAGGGCAAGAAAAACTGAAGAAAATGGTGTCTGCTGCATCTTTTATACCCCTGGCGCACTGACATCAGGGACGAGGCAACAGCAACCGATGCCGGACCTAGACTTTGGAATTTAGGCCGACTGAGGGTAGCCTGCCAGCAGGATAACCCAAGTGTAATGACTGCAACAGTGAATACACTCGAACATCTACATTTATGGTAAGTGTACACAACTGTACTTTCTTCCCTTTTTGGGAAGTCAGTCAGAGGGACTTTGGTCCAGGGCAAGAAGGACAGGAAGACGGTCTGCCGTCGCGATCCACTTCTCACAGCCTCAAAGGTTCTTTTCCAGGATCCAGCGAGGCCAGAAAAAGATGTGGTTCCACAATTTTCCCTGGACACTCGGGACTCTGCCTTCCTCCAGAGGCAGAGGGGGATATGATAGAGTCCGCCCTAGAGGCAGAGAGGATCCTAAGAATTTCGGGTCCAGAGAACCTTTCTCAGATAAACCCGGGCAGCAGCCCTGAGGGGTTGCCCCGGCTGTCCATCTCGGGAGGCAGTTGGGGGTCACTTGTCGCTACACCCACTAGCATGGGTGTCCATCACTACAGATCACTGGTTGCTGTGAGTCATATCCAGAGGATATTTCGTTCTGTTCAAGGATCCTCCCCCATCCAGCAAAGCCCTCCCGGACGTTCCACCCACGCAGCAGGAGGAGGAAGCAGCAGTGCAGGTAGATTCACTACTGAGAAAACGAGTCATCTAACTGGTCCCCACAGACTAGTCTGGATCCTGGGTTTATTCTGGGTTCTTTTTAGTGCCAAAAAAGACTGGGAACCTCCGACCAGTATTGGATCTGTCCAAATTGAACCTATCGGTAACCAAGACAAAATTCCGGATGGTCACGATTCAGTCTATCCTGCCCTATCTGCAGGCCAGAGACTGGATGTGCTCAATCGACCTCCAGGACGTGTACTATCACATCAAGATGGACAGGCTCTCCTGGAGGTTCCTTCGCTTCTGGCTGGGAGCCAGTCATTACCAATTTCGAAACCTCCCCTTTAGTCTCACCACAACCAGTCAGGTGTTCACCAAGGTAATGGCGGTAGTAGCGGCTCACCTGAGGTTTCAGGGCATTCAGGTCTTTCTGTACCTGGATGATTGGCTCTTTACTGCCCCTTCAGAGCATCTACTGTGTCAGGCCATGGACTCCATCCTTCAGCTAGCTAACAAGTTGGGCATTACAATCAATATAAACAAGACTGCTCTTCTCCCGGTTCAGATTTTAGATTTCATTGGCACATGGCTGGACAGAATACAAACAAAAGTGTTCCTCACTTCAGACAGGATACACAGCTTGAGGGTACACGTCTGACACATTCTTCAGACCCATTTACCAACAGCCGAAGCAGTGTTAAGGGCTCTAGGTTCCATGGCGACCACGATAAATCTTCTTCCAGTGGCACGCCTTCATTATGAGGGTGCTGCAGTGTACACTGGTGGTTCAATGGTCACTTAGAACTTCCGTTGTCTTTTCCAGTGAGAATTTCAAAAGTGTGCAGAGGCTCCCTTTGGTGGTGGATTCAGTCCCCAGATCTCCTCAAGGGATATCCGTTTCAGCCTGCTTTCCCCAAAACCACGGTGACCACGGATGCCTCCCTACTAGAGTGGGGGAGGGGCACTGCTCAAGAAGGACAGTCCAAGGCACGTGGTCCCCTTCCAAGACCTATCTGCTCATTAGTGTTCTAGACATGAGAGTGGTGGTTCTTGCGCTGCAGGCTCTTCATGCTCATCTCTCTTTGGGAACGATTGCAGTTCAGATGGGCAGTATGTCAGTGGTCTGGTATATCAACAAACTAGGGGTAACCAAATCTTATCCCTTATGTCGAGAGGCCATGAGAGTGTGGGAATGGGAAACCTCCACTGATTGCTTTCGGGTGGCAATGCACATCCTGGGATGATCAACATTCTAGTGGACAGGCTCAGCAGATCGATCCTGATGACTTATGAGTTGTCTCTGAATCCTTCAGTAGAAGAACAGATCTTTCTAGAGTGGGGTCATCCTTGCGATCTCTTCGCATCTCCTTCCAATTGGAAATGTAGAGAGTTTTTCGCTCTGAACCCCCCCCCCCCGCCAGGGGAAGCCCCCAGAGACAAGTCTGATTCATGCTTGGCCTCCCGGGCTTCTTTATGCATATCCTCCTCTTCCCCTTATGTCAAAGTTTCTATACAGAAAGCCCAAAGGCTGGGAGCACTGTGATCCTCATCGCCCCATTCTGGCCTCGGCAGGTTTGGTTTCCCTTACTCAGGTCTCCTGTAGTTATTCTACCATGGACCTGGGATCCGGTCCCGAATCTGCTCTCACATCCCTTGGGGATCCCTCATCCAGATCTGGACAGTCTGAAGCTCACTGCTTGGCTGCTCTGGTTCCCATGATTATTAGGACTCCCAGTCTGTCATCTCCTGTTAAGTCCATTCTGGTAGCGGCTCATAAATCGTCTGCCAGAAAAGTATACCAAAGTAAATGGAAATGTTTTTCTATATGAGCCATTCAGAGGTCTTTAGATCCTTTCACTGCTTCGCTTTCTTCAGTTTTAGATTTCGGCAGTTTTAGATTTTCTGGCTAGCATTTTTCAACAGGGAGCTAGTTCCTCTACAGTGAAAGTCCAACTAGCAACCATCTCTAATTTTCATGTTGGGGTAAACATGTCTTCATTGGCTTCCTCTAAAATTTGTAAAACTTTTTTTCTCAAAGGTGCCTTTCTTCTCAGACCCCCGGTTAAGGACCCGATTCCGCCTTGGGACCTCACCTTACTGTTGCAGACATTGGTTTCTCCCCCCCTTTGAGCCCGTGGCATCTTGACTTAGAAAAATGCCGCCTTGGTTGCCATCACGTCTGCTAGAAGGGTGTTGGAGCTTCAAGCTCTTTCTGTCAAAGTCCCTTTTATGATCTTTCATAAAGATAGTGTGTCACTACAGACTAACCCGTCCTTTCTTCCCAAGGTAACGTTGGAAGCCAATATTAATCAGACTATTAATTTGCCAGTATTTTTTCCTAACTACCAGAACAAAGGGGAATACAAATTACATTTACTGGACGTACATAGGCAGTTGAGGTTTTATCTTCACAGGACTAAACCATTCCGCTAGTCTAATCAACTTTGTGTTCTATGCCAAGCTCTTCTTTGGTAAACCTGTTTCAAAAGTGACAGTTGCTCGCTGGATTTCACAATGCATTAGCCGGGCTTATTCATAGGTTCATAGGTTCATACTAGGCCATCTGCCCGAGGGCATTTATAAGCCTAGCCCATAGTTTTGTGGCTTACGCCACCCCTTTAGTTTGGAGAAACTATGCCCATTATTTTGCTGTGCCTCTGTCGAGCAGTGACACTGAGGTAACCCCTGGGCTTTATCTGCGATCTCCCATCCATTGGTCAAGATTCCTCTTGAACAAGGCCAGCGAGGTGCTCTGCCTCACATAAACCGGGATTTTGTTCCACAGCATAGGGAGTCTTTGGGTGATGAATCTATCCCTCCAGCACGTCCTATTAATAACCGTGTCGAGGTTTAAGTCTCCCACCCTTGTGGCTCTGAGGGATCTAGATTTTTTGAGATGAAGCATGTTCATCAAATCTGGGTTAGACATGGCCTTGTATGTCAGGCATAGGTCACCTCTGAGCAAGCGGTAAGCAACTGAATATAACTGGAGTTCTTTCAGTCGGGCAGCATAAGACAGATTTTTGAGACCCTTTATCCTTTTGGTGAGGAACTTTTGTGGCCTCTCCAGCTGCTGCAAGTGTCGGGTCAGATACATTCCGAATGGGGCATTGTACTCGATCATTGGTCTGATGAGTGATGAGTATAGGGAGACTGACTTCCCTTGATCTAGATGTGAATCCCTTCATGATAAGGTGGGCAATGTAGAAGGTCTTCCTAACTACTTTAGCAATATGAGTGTCGAATGAAAGGCTACTGTCAACCTGTACTTCTTCTGTGTTCAGGGGATTGCCACCTATATGGTAGCTAGGGGTAACCTTATTTTTCCCGAAGGGTATGACTGTGCATTTCTTGGCATTTAACTTTAGGCCATGGCTCTGGCACCAGTTATCCATTTCTGTGAGACCCTTCTGAAGGATATCTGTGTTGGATGTGTTTTCAACTACGGCGCCCAGTTTGCAGTCATCTGCAAACTTTGTCAGCCATAACCCTCCTGTGTTTGCTTGTACTTCAGAAAAGTAGATGCCAAACAAGAGTGGGCCCAGGACTGAGCCCTGTGGGACACCACTTGTGACAGGCTTTGAGTCTGACATGGCGCCAGCAACTCTGACCCTGTGGGTTCTGTCACTCAGCCAGTTTGCAACCCATCTTGTAATGTATGGGTTTACATTTAAGTTGATGATACCCGAGTGAGGTATTGTATCAAAAGCCTTCGCCAGGTCTAGGTAGGCTGTATGGACTGCCTTTCCCTCATCAATGGCCTTGGTGACTGTTTCGAAAAAGTCAACCAAGTTTAAAAGGCATGATCTGCCTTTGACAAAGCCAAACTGGGTTGGATCCAAAGTCTGCAAGTTCCCTATGTCTTTATTTATGAGATCCATTATGATCCTCTCCATGGCTTTGCAGATAAGGCTTGTCAAGCTAATGGGACGGTAATTTCCAGGGTTGGTGGAGGCACCGCCTTTGTGGAGTGGGACCACAGTCGCTGCGCCACTCCTGATGCGTATCCGGAGGTGAGACTAAGATTAAATAGCTGTCCTAACTGTGGGTTTAATTCCTCGTTGAGTTCATGGAGCACACAGCCGGGGACACCATCAGGTCCCATGGATGCTGTGTTCTTTGCCTTGGAGAGAGCAGTTCTCACCTGGGTGTTAGAGATGTTTGGGGGGCTACATTCATTTGGTATAGATATCTCTCCTTTAGGGGAGAGTTTGCACTGAACCTGTCAGCCAGTATGTTGGCAATGTCTGTAGGATCAGTAATCTTCACATCATTTTGAACTAATTCTGAGCATATCTGGGAGTTTCCTCCTAGGTTTCTGACATAGCTAAAGAATGCCTTATGGTTGTCTTTAGAGTCCTTGGCTATTTTTTTCTCAAAATTAGCTTTGGATGATTTTATGAGAGCTCTTAGCTTTTACTTATAGTGATCAGCGTGTCTTACCTTTTAAGGATTTTGCTCTATTTTGTAGTAGCTTTCTCCTTTTGTTGTAGAGTTTGTTTATGGCTGGGGTCCACCAGACTGGACGCTTGCCTTTGGTACAAAGAGTCTTTGTTTTGCTTGGGATTGCCTGATCCATGCAGCCTGCAGGTGCTGGTAGAAGGCATTTGTAAGTGATTCAGCGGTTTGAGTAATGTTAACCGCCGGCTCAGGGGCCTTAAAGGAGACCACACTAGTCTTTAGAAGTGTGAAGTCGGCTTCGAGAAGTTCTTTACTGTGGTCTTTTTCATTTCGGTGGGGCGGGATGAGGACCTCCAGCGAGATTAGTTTGTGATCAGATCTCACCAGTGAGGGGTATACTTCGGCGTTGAACATTGTGCTCCCATGTTCGTGATGATGAGATCAAGTATGTTTTCTCCTCTTGTGGGGATGGTGACTAGTTGTTCCATGGCATTTGAGTTTATGAATTCCAGGAACTTTTGGGCTAGAGTGTTTGGGCTTGAGTAGTGTTCCTAGTCTATATTAGGGTAGTTGAAGTCACCTAGTATGATGGTGTTCGGAGATACATTTATCCCCTCCAGTGTTTTCAGGAAGGCCATATGAGGTTCCTGAGTTTGCGAGGGTGGCCTGTAACATGCTACAAATTGCAGAGCAATCTTGCCTATGGTTAATTGCACCTGGATGGTTTCCGATGCATCGTGCGATGCCACCAATCTTGAGGTGTGGGTGTCCTTGATGAATATGGATACCCCTCCTCCTTTCTTGGTATTGTCCGGGTTTTGGGGCCGGAACGCATGATATGAGGTAAAACCTGATAGTGCTGGGGTGCTCTCAGGAGCCTTGAACCAGGTTTCTGTCACAGCACAGACATCAATGTTCTCCATACTGAGAAGGGCCTCGAGTCGTGCATCTTGAGGTTGAGACTTCTGGCATTGAGCAGCATTACCCTTAGTTTTTTCTTTGTTTTGTTCTAGGGTGGTAGGTTTAGAATTTGAGCCTTGCCTAAAAAGGAACTATGGGGTGGCAAGAGCCTTTGCCAAAATCCGAATCCCAGGGTGACAAGTGCAAGCCGTCCCTTGCGAAGCAGCGTGGCTTGTCCAGCATGTCATCCCAGGCAGACAGACATTGGATCCCCTTTGAATGACACCAGAGTTTAAGCCAATTGTTAAAGCTGATCATCTTATCTCTGTATTGTGGCATCATTTTTGGTGAAGGTAGGATACTGCTCAAGGTCAGGGTCATACCTGCTTGGGCTACATAATCAGAGAGCTCCTCAATGTCTCTTTTCATGTAGTCCAAGGAGGTACGTCTCAGGTCGTTAACACCAGCGTGGACAATGATTGAGTCGTACTTGTACCTGCTGTTGAGAGACCTGAGTGCATGCGTTATGTGGCAGATTCTAGCACCCGACAGGCAGTTTACTGTGAACTTCTCCTTACTCAGTCTGGTGAGCGGGACGTTGGTGTGTCTGACTATGGAGTCACCAATGACTAGTGTGTCTGGCATTGTGTTTGGCCTTAAGGGCTGTGACTGCTTGACACTCTGACTGTGTGGTCTATGTGTTGCAGGTGTTGTGTTCTGAGGTGGTAGTTGTTTGGGTGTCTGCTTTGGTGGCCTCTGCTGTTTTGGTAGATTTTTGATCAGAGCCTCCGAGTATGTCTTTGTGTGTTTATGTGTATGATTTGAGGTTGTGATGGTATTATGTGAGACTGGGTCTATAGTGTGTGTGGTTACCTTCTCCTCCTGTCTGGTCATGCCAGTCCTATGTTGAGAGAGCTCAGCCTCCAGTTTGGCCGTATAGTTGCATCTCTCGCATGTATTTGTGTTTTGTGGGAGGAGGAGAGGGTTGTCTGTGTACATGAGGCAATTGTAACATTGCCTCAATATTCCCAGGTTCACCAGCTGAGCAGGAGAGGACATTAGCAACTGATCCCTCGACATGCTAGAAGGAATAGACAGAAAAACTTAAGAAAAGGTTCTGGGGAATGTGGGTGACCGAGAAATGGGGTTTGCTTTTTTGGGGTACTTTCTATAACAAGAGTGCTGTATCGAGGTATGTACTGTAGGAGCAAGTGCTTCGCTATACAGATAGAGAATAGTCTACTTGGGAGTCAAGTAGAGATAATTTATAGTTGTAGGATACACTAAATAGAACAGTAGTATACTTTGAGGAAGGTAGTTTTAAGGGAAAATTTGAAGAGTGGACTTTAGGTAGCCCTAATAGTTTAAATCTGATTAACCGCTGCCCTAGTGTGCAACAGTAGCAGCTCACTTCATCGCTCTAAAGCGGCTTAACGCGTGCTTTATAGCAGGGGCTGGAAAAAACAGGAAATGACCCAAAATGGCCGACAAATTACTAGTTGCTGCTTCTAACCACTCCTCTGAGGACAAACAAGCAGCTCAGTACTCCCCACTCCCACTGGTGAGTAAAGAAACCACCTCTGGCCACACAAGAAAATGGAGGAACACAGAAACCAAATACAAAGCCCAGGGATCAGCAAAATCTGATCACTGGAACAACTAGCTAGGAAAGTTTAGGAAAGGAGAAATATTTTTGTTATTTTTTGTTTTTTTTTTTTTTGCAAACAGACAGAAAAAATGCAGTAAATGCTTTGTTTTCGACTAAATTGCTATCAAAGGCTGGTGCACTTGAGTGTATTAGTCTGTTCAGAAAGAAGTTTCTCTCTACCAGGAAAAGTGAAGGCTCATTCGACCCGATCTGTGGCTATGTCATTGGCTTTTTGGTCTAGGATCTCATTGGATGGATTTGTTCAGCTGCTACTTGGGCCTCATCTCACACCTTTATTTCTCATTATAAACTTGATTTGGTCTCCAGGAGTAGAGCATCCTTTGGCTCTGTGGTGCTCCATAATATCCTTCCATGAGGGCCTCCCAAGAGTTAGGTAGCTTTTGACTCTGTCCCACAGGTTGAAGAGCAAATGAAATAAACAGAATACCGGAGTTTGTACAGTGTTTTCCGGACTACCGGAGAATCAGTTTGATTTCCTGATAGTCCCGAAAAAAACCGAAGGGGTGGCAAGCCTAATTCCATCTGAGTAGTTCTACTTCATTTGTCTTCAACCGTCCCCCCTCCTTCCCCCTAACCTTATCCTTTGGGATATGACATGTCCTTTGTATCGGACAGTTATTGTTGGGATCCTTAGTCCTGTCCAAGCTAAGGTTCTTTTTGTGATGACTGGTGTTTGATGATAAGGTGTCATTGGGTCGGGTGTCTGATGCTTATTAGTCAGCAAACTCGATCTGAAGAGAGACCGCGGGAATTATGGGTAAGAGGAGGAGCATGGAGCTCAGAGCTGTAGCTGAAAAATGCGGTCATGTCGGATCCGATGTGAATCTGAAGACCCACAGGTTGAAGACAAATGAAGTAGAAACTACTCAAATGGAATGATCTTCGTGTTTAACTACGGTCATCACACTTGTGTCATCTGCCTGCAGGTAGCCCACAGTCGGCCCAAATACTAGAGTCTTGGGGATTCTGCGTCAGATGCTGTCGCCTCTTCCATGACGTCAGGTCATTAGGGGTATAAAACATGCAGCCGCCACCATTACATCAGCTTTTCCTGCCACGCGGGAGCCAGAAGCAGTTTGCAAGTGCTGGTCGGCCTCTACCTGAAATTTTTATTTTTCGAGTTTCAAACCTGAAGTCTTCTAAAGCTAAGTACCCCGTTGTGGATCCTTTTTTCTTGCTCTAACCGATGTCAGAAAAAGTTAACAATTGTCTTGCCTGTGGAAAGCAAATACCTGGCAGAGATTTTCATTCTTACTGCGTCACCTGTTTAGGCCCAGACCACGATGTTCCTCGCTGTTGGTTTTGTGCCTCATTTAACACCTGAACTATTCGAAAACCGGGCTATCTTTGTCGCTAAGTTCTTTCGCTGTCGTTCTCTGTATTCCAAAATTGCATCAATAATCCATCCGACTACTGATCTTCCAAAAAAGTAGGGATAAAGACAGAGACAGACCACATAGATCCAAAACTGCAGACGATGCTTCCATTAAGCTAGATGCCAGTCCGCCGGTACTCAGTGAGGTGCTTTTGCAGCCCCTGATACCCGCTTCTACAGATTCGCAGGCCTCTGCTGAGACCCATTCAGAGTCCAGCATGCCGCGAGATGCTTCTTCAACTATGGAACCGGTGGATGTCTTTACCTTGGATGGCTCCGGAGCCGCTGTGCAGGCACTGACTTTTGAGGGTGTATTCTGACCTTCCGATGTTAATATTAAACAGACTACTTCATTTCTGACTAAAACTACTGAGTTTTTCAGGGCCAGAGTTTGCACTATGCCTAGAAAACAGATGACCAAAGCACATGCTCAAGCTCCCATGCCACAGAAACAAATGCTTAGAATGGCTGAAGAACTTGACTTTAATTAGGGGAAGGCAGCCTTCCCCCTCTAAAAGACAAAGAATTGATTTTCTTTCTGATTCTGTAGACCATGAGTCCGATGACTATGATCCCTCTGATTACCAGACATACCCTTATCTACCTATGAGGATTCAGATGCAGAGGATTCCATTCCCTCTGCTTCCCCTCCAGAGGACTTTTCTTTTGGTGAAACCTTGCGTACCTTAAGAGAGCATTTCTGCTGGGAATGCCAGGACTACCCACAGTCCAAAAAGAGACTCAGAGAATTTTTAGACTTGACTCAGCACAGGCCTCTAGCTGTACCCCCTGTCCTGGATATTGTAGATGATGTCTTCATGGAATCCAGTCTTACTCCTGATACTTTACCACCAGCGTCTAGAAAGCATGACATGTACTACAGAGTACCTGACTCACAAATTTCTCTTTAAGACTCCCACTGCAGATCCAGAGACCATTTCCCAGGGACTTAAAGGTTTTAAGGCTACTACAGCCAAAAACCCTACCCCTTTGGACAGGGATTCTAGAGCTTTAGGCAGATGTGGTAAGAAGGTAGATACCTCTGCAACTATTGCCATCAGGGCTTTAAATTGCCAGTTTCACACGTTGAAGTACCAGCAGCATGTTATGGAACTAATTAAACAAAAAATGTTATTGCTTCCAGATTGTACAGAAAATAAAGATTTACAAGAGTTAATGTATTCTGCGAACCAAATTAGTAAACATATTTTGCAGTGTGGTTTTGATGCCTTAGAAGCATCTTGCAGGGCTGCTGTCACTGGGTCTGTACTGAGAAGGTATGCTTGGCTGAAAGAACAAATCTTGCCAGACCATGTCAAAGCAAAATTGCTAGATGCTCCATTAAACCAGGAATGTTTGTTTGGCACAAAAGCAGAAGAAGTTCTTAAAAAGATGGAGGAAAAAGCTAAATCTGTGGAAACTGTTAAAGGTTTCTTACAGGTACAGCCACCTAGATTCAGTAGGCATTGACCTTCTAAAAGCTGGTCCTTTCCAGTCCCTCCCAGGCCTTCTCAGTCCAAACCCAGGGGCAACAGACCACCAAGACTACAGTCTCTGGGTATGCAGAGATCTAAACAATGGAGTGCTCCCACTTCAAAAACAGGGAGTGATAAGTCACTCCCTTATGGAAAAAGTTCACAATGACTTGTCTATCAGCCTTCCCAGCCATGCCCAAGTGCTTGTACCCCTAGGAGGAAAACTCGCCCTGCATGCAAAAAACTGGATGTCCATTACCCAGGGCCGATGGGTCCTAAACATTGTATCCCAGGGATACAGATTCTACTTCCACTCTGCCAACCCCAAGCGGGTTGCCAGACCTTCCTCCAAACCAGTGGGCAGAGGCTCAAAGGCAAGTACTTTCTCTTCTCAGTATCAGGGCTATTCAACCTGTTCCAGTAGAGCAAAGAGGACAGGGTTTCTACTGCAAACTGTTCCTGGTGCCCAGAAAAGAGATCTCTTGGCGCCCTATCCTGGATCTGTCCATTCTCAACACCTTCCTGGTAATCCCAAAATGCTTACACTACAACAGCTGCTTTCTTTGCTAGCCAAGGACTCCTGGCTAGTCACCCTAGACTTAAAAGAAGCTTATCTGCACATCCCCATAAGAGAATCTTGCAGTAAATATCAACGTTTCAGGGCAGGCTCTATGCACAGTTCTCTGCACTTCCCTTTGGCATATCTACTGTGCCCAGGTATTTACAAAGTGCCTGGCTCCAGCCATTGCATACTGCAGGCAGAGAAATATTCAATTTTACCCATACTTGGACGATTGCCTGATTCAGGCAAACAGTCAGGAATTGCTACTTCAGCACCTGGCATTGTGTAAAGACACTTCTAACTTCTCTGGGGTACACCATCAACGAAAAGAAATCACATCTGGTGCCCAGCCAAAATATTGTATTCCTGGGAGCAAGCTTGAACACAGCTTCCCAGATGGCATTCCTCACTCCAGAAAAGCAGGTTTATTTGACAAATTACTTCAAACTAATGGCCACTAAAACCCAGTTATCTGCAAGAAAAGTACTGCAAGCCCTAGGGTTCATGGCCTCATGCTTTCTACTAATTCCATATGCAAGACTGCATATGAGGAAACTTCAGTGGTACTTAAAAAGTCTCTGGTGTCAGCATTCTCAGGACCTGGAAACACTGATTCCTATCATTCCTTGTCTAAGGGCAGAGTTCCTTTGATGGGCAGAGGCTTGCAGCCACAAGGGACTCCCTTTCACTCAACCCCTCACCGCCCAAACCATGGCAACAGACGCATCAGACTATGCATGGGGGGCTCACATGGCAGGCAAATGCATTCAAGGCAAATGGAGCCCAGGACAAATTCACCTGCATATCTATCAAAAAGAAATGTTAGCTGTACAGAATGCCCTGACAGCCTTCAAATACCTTATCCTTCCAGGGCAACTCTTGCTGAAGACAGACAACACCACAGTTGTGTGGTACATAAACAAGCAGGGTGGAACTCATTCTCACCCACTCTGCAGGTTAGCCATGGCCCTGTGGAACACCGCCCTGAGCAACCAAGTGCAACTGCAAGCTCAGTTCCAGCCAGGCAAATAAAATTCACTGGCAGACGACTTAAGCAGAAATCTACTGGAACCTAAATCATTCAAACTTCTAATCCACAGGTGAGTGACACCAGAGGCAGACCTCTTTGCCTCCCCCAAAACCATCAATTGAGTAAATTTTGCACCAGAAATCCTCACAGCCAATCATGGAAAGTGGATGCCCTATCCTTTACATGGGAAAACCTCTCAATTTATGCTTTTTTCCCCTCTGCCCCTCCTCTCAGAAGTACTACTCAAGATCAAACTGGACAGACCAAGGACAATCCTTATTGCACCAGACTGGCCACACCAGCACTGGTACCCAGTCCTATGCAGTCTGACAGCAGTGCCATCCTGGCACCTGCATCAGACCCCTTCCCTGCTGTCCCAGCAGGAGGGAAAGATTTTGCATCCTCAGCTGCAAATCCTGAACCTTGCAGCCTGGCCTATTCCCTGAATACACCACCAGCAACCGTCGGCAAACAGGTGCTGGATGTCATCCTTGAGGCCAGAAGGCCTAGTACTAGGAAATCCTATTAAGAAAAATGGAAAAGATGCTGTACCTGGAGCCAGTCTCAAGGAAAGGACACGGCTGTGCCCACCTTACCTAAAATCCTAGATTACCTAGCAGAGCTGCTCCACAAAGGTCTATCCTTCTCATCAATTAAGATTCATGCCTGTTCCATCTCAGCTCATTACAATACTGTGCCACCTCGCTTTTCTCACCCTCTGATCAAACAGTTCCTGAGAGGAACTAACAGTTTAAGACCGCCTAGGAGAGCTCCCACCCCTGCTGGGACCTTAACTTTTTACTAGAGAAGCTCACGCTTCCCCCTTTTTGAGCCTGCTGCTACAGCAGAGTTAAAATTCCTCTCTTGGAAAACTGCCTTACTTCTAGCCATCACTTCAATAAGAAGAGTGTCTGAGTTACAGGCTCTAATGGCTGTGGAACCCTACATTTTTTTCCATGCTGAAAGGGTTTCCCTCAGGACTAACCCATCATTTATGTCCAAGGTGATATCCAGTGTGGCTTTAAACCAATCCATCCATTTACCAACCTTTTTCCCTAATCCTCAGAATAAAGGGGAAAGGATCCTGCACTCCTTGGGCATGCACAGACAACTCTGGTTCTACCTTGACAGGGCTAAGTCTTTCAGAAAATCTGACCAGCTGCTAGTCAACTTTGCTACAGGGGCAAAGGGCAAGGCCATTTCAAAGCAAACCATTTCCAAATGGATAGCACACTGCATCCATTTCTGCTACAAACACCATGGAAAACCTACCCCAAAGGGGATCAGAACTCATTCCACTAGGGCTACCTCAACCTCTACAGCATTTTTCAGGGGAGTCCCTACCAGGGACATCCTGGAAGCTGCAACCTGGTGTTCTGTACACACATTCACCACATTCACCAAGCATTAATACTTACCTGTCTTTTCTAAATCCATAGCTGGATTTGCCACAGCAGTCTTACAAGGCCTGCTAGCCAGCCCTAATACTTCTTGACTGCCTCCATGAAAATAAAGGAAATGCTGTTTTTTTTTTTCTTTTCTGTTTCTGTCTGTGTATCTGTGTCATCTTTTGAAAATTTATGTTTAATAAATATGTTTACAAAAATACATCTGAGAGTGGAGAGAACATAATTGGCCTTTTTTTTCCCCTTCCTGATGACACACAAGTAGGTGTAACGGTGGAAAATGAAATATTTGGAAAGGCTGAACAGGGGAGGCAGAAAGTGGTAGTAAAGATTTATTACAAACAAATGCAGAGTAATGCACATTATACCAGGGTGGTTGTAACCTGTCAGCTGTGGAGAGCGGAAGTTATGGCAAAAAAGCAGAAAAATTTAGTCTGGGAGTGTTGATCATACTACCTGAAGGAGAGTAAAAGGGCAGTGGAAGCAGTAAATGGAGTGCAAAGCTGTATCCTCATGGACAGATTTTGGAAGCATAGAGGCAATGCTTCCATTCTGCAGGGCCTTGGTTAGACCATATTTTGAATATTTATTCTGTGCAATTCAGAAGGCCATATATAAAGAAAAGGACATCAGGCTGCTGGAAGGAATCAAGAGGATCGCTCTGAGTGATCCACGGGATGGAGAAGTATGAGCAGCTACAGCTGTCTTCACACAAGACCAGAAAGAGGCAGGGTGGGAGGGTAATATTGGTGCAGAAGACCATGTCAGAAAGATATGGAGTCGTTATTCTGAACAGGAAGAAGAACGCAGAGAAGGGGGCACAGGCTGCAGGTTGTTGGGACCATCTCAAACTATATTTTAGACAGTGGACCCATGAACTGTATTTCTAGAATGGGTAATGGAGAAGGAAAGCACAGAAACATTCAGGAGCATACGTGAAAAAAAAAAGTAAAGAGGAAGTTAAATACGGAGGGGGGGGTAGAATGTTGAGGTATTTAAAAGGGCGGAGTATATATGATTATTGTCTTTCTGCCATTAAGCACATGCAAGATAATAGTTGAAAATGCACATAACCATATTAGTATAAAAGACAATGTGTAGCACCTGTAGTTGGTTTTTAATGTTGAGTAGTATTTTAAAATCAAATTAATCCATGAAGTTTAGGTTTGTGATCAGTAACATTCTCAAATATGTATGTGTCATTATGAGCTGTTTATATTATACCATAGAAAAAAGTATAAATTGGGGATATCCTCCCTGGCTGCATGCTGTTCAAGCTGGCCGTGATGGTCTCAGATGAAGGAAGTGTAAAAGTGCATCTGCTGGAAAAATTTGATGATATTTCTTCTGCCTGTTAACACTTATTAACTATTGTCTTGAGAAATCCTGTCCACTTAGCACAGTTTTCAGAACTGATGCCGTCAAGACAAATCCTACCCTACAGTGTCAAACATTAGATGAGATTAATTAAAGCAAATGATATCCCTTTCTTAACAGTGTAAAGTTGAGCTGATCTGAAGACTCTAGTGAAAAGAAAAATGGCATATGATGACATTTCTTTTCAGTCCTTGTGCAATGAGATGCAGCTCTATTTGAAGATATGTATGATCTCTGTAGCTCATTAAATCCATTGTGTGGTTATGTCAGTTCCCTAATTTTGTAGAGCCCAAAATGCTGCTTTTGTCGGGGTCTGTATTAAATCCGTGAACGATTGAAAATGCGAACACTGATTTATCGACCCCATGTAAACGAAAGCTTACTGTCCCGAACACTTGGAACAGTGTTTTTTTCCCCCCAGTGGAAAAAATTGCTGTTCCACAAAAAATAAAAATAAAAACTTCAAAACATTACATAAAGTGGGGGGATCCACCCCACCCCTCCCCCGATGTTGGGGGGGGGCTGTGTCCCCACCCCCCACTTAACTATACCAACTCTGAGATCGCACTACAGTGAGGAAAATGGCAAAGTAACGGAGGCGGCCAAGCAATTTCTTTCCCAGGGAAAGAAATCGCTTATATGCCGCTTCACTTTTTTGCTGTTTCATGCTTTTAAGTTCGATCAAGATGCATTTGAAGAATTGTGTCTTCAGTTATATAATAGGAACCCTTTTGTCATATGGAGGAAGACCTATAGCAGCAGTAAGAGATTTCTGCAACTACAGACCTAGTAGTGATTGTCTTGTATGTGGTTACTGCAGCTGCTGTTCATCTTTTGCAGCTTCTCTTGTGATTGGCAATATCTTCTACGCAGTTTCCTGAAGCATCAGTTTCACCATCTCCTTAAAGAAAAACTCCACCCTAGAACTAAAAGAATCTGTTTCTTTTTTACTCTATCTTTGATTCATGACCTATTTTAACACCTCAAAATCACTCTAAGTGCTTTATTTGTGATTTTAGCCTGTTTTCCACAACATAGCTACCAATGGAGCTTGATGTTTCAATGTGAGCTTGTTCTTCCCCAACCCTTTATTTTTCCCATAATGCTTTGTTTGACTTATGCCAGACGTAAGGAAGTAACTGTGAATTCCTATGCCTTTGACATATAATGGGATTTGTGAGAGTCACTGTAGTCTTCTGTAAAAGGACTGCTTCTTTTCTGTCTCTAATCACCCTAATTTATGTTTGGCTCAGAGCTTGTTTTACACTATACTTAGGTGTTATCTAGCTGCAGCCAGAAAAGTGGCTAAATTGCAGGCCTTTGTTCAGGGATTTCTTTTGTAGTCCAAGAGGAATTGGCAGTCCCCTCCCCCCACAGTACTACAGAGGTGTTACAACTGTCACTGTACTGAGAGACCCTTGCAGAATCAAGTGTAATTGACAGCTCATAATAGAAAGGAAGGGACTTCCAATATAAAATCTCTTCCCCTCTGCCTGCAGTAGGAAGATCTGTTTATTTATTTAAATAGTTTCATTATTTTTTCTGGGTGCAAGCAGCAGAAACCACTAGATTATTTTGGTTTGTTTTGTTACTAGTAACAATTGAGTTACCCCTTACTCCATCTACAACACAATATTTCAAGATCCATGTGGAGAGAGCTCCCCCACAGGCAGCAGGGGGAGTTCAAATGGAAGACGCTCTCACTGCTGCAAAGGTGACCCACATAGTCAAGATTTTAGAGATTTCTTCTGTGACAGATCTTGTCAATACTCCTGAAAAGAGGGCCT
>NC_056741.1:827924020-827942627 GCF_019279795.1 Protopterus annectens | reverse complement strand
ACATTTCATAATTCACTCTGTCACCATTAAGCAGAATAAAAATGTCATCTAGTACTTAATAACAACTTCTTTGTTTTTGGTGATGACTTTTACTTGCAGAAAGTGGGTGTCACGATGGGTTCCCCTTATGGTGCCAGTATAGCCAACTTAGTGATGGCACATTGGGAACATTTGTCTGTGTTTTCAAATTTTGAGCATAAGGACAGGATGATTTTCTACACCCAATACCTAGATGACATTTTTATTCTGCTTAATGGTGACAGAGGAATTAGTGACAAGATGGTTGAATATTTTAATGGCACTACTCAGTTTCTGAAGTTTACATCTACATTTTGTACGGAGTCTATAGCATATTTAGATATTTTGTTATCTAAAGATCATTCACTTCAGAAATTTATAGCCAAAACTCATAGGAAAAGTACATATTCTAATGCCTTTTTACACTATTCCAGCTGTCATCCCCACCATCAAAAGCTAGCGGTTGTTAAGGGTCAGTTGGTGAGGGCAGCCAGAATTAACACTTGACAATGATTTCCATGATGAATGTTCCTTGTTAAGGAATATGTTTTTTCATCGAGGCTACCCTGAAAGTATGGTTAATTAACTTGTAGAAGAAGTAGCGAACAAACAGTCTAAATGGTTCTATAGGCCTATTTTAGATAATGAAAATTTACAATATTCTTATGATAACAATATTGACAATCTTATTAGTGACAACCATGACTTAAATCGCGACCTTTTGTCTAAAGTACCATCTTTTGTAATAACTTACAACATTAACAGTAACATTTGTTTTAACATCATTTGTAAAACTGGGCTATATTTAAGGGTGATACTAGTATTTTTAACAGGGTGGGTGTCAAACCTATGGTAACATATAAAAAAGCAAAAAAATCTTAAAACATTACTTGAACAATGTCAGTGTTTTTATCCTAGAACTGTTGGCATGTACAAGTGTCAATCTTGTAATTATTGCCAATATGTTACTGAATCTAATAGATTTATAGTTAATAACTACCAGTACACTTTAAAATGCAGAGTAAATTGCAATTCTAGAATGATTGTTTATTTAGCTCAATGTCAGGCTTGCCCATCATTCTACATAGGAAAGACTGAGAGGCGACTTCGTGATCGCCTATATGAAACCATTAAAATTCAAGTTTTATTTGTTGTTCACCTGTCGAGTGCTGCTTTGCTTGCTTCAGTCCTGGTTGACTACGGAACCTGTTGATGTCTCTACTTTGGATGGGTCCAGAGCTGCTGTGCAGGCACCGGCTTCTGAGGAATTTCTTCGCATTACTGTTATTCGACACAAACCGACGACTTCTTTCGCCTCTTCAGTTCCAGCTAAAACTACCGAGTTTCTAAGGCCAAAAGTACGAGCTACGCCTAAAAAAAAAAGACGACCCAAACTTGAGCACCTGCTTCCTTGCCACAATCTCAAATGCTTAAAATGGCAGAAGACCGGATCATGCTGATTAGGGGAAGTCAGCCTTCCCCTGCTAAGAGAAAGAGACCTGTCCCCAGTAGCTTTAACTGACCTAGAGTCCAACTCTGAGGTTTCTGAATATGAAGACATGCCTTTATCTGCTTATGAGGATTCAGATGCAGGGGAACCCATTGCCTCTGCTTCCCCTCCAGAGGATTTTTCTTTTGGTGAAACCCTACATGCTTTAAGAGAGCATTTCCACTGGGAATGCCAGGATTACCCTCAGTCCAAAAAAAGACTCAAGAGAATTTTTAGATTTGCCGCAACATAGACCTTTAGCTATCCTTCCTGTTCTGGGTGTTGTGGATGATGTCTTTATGGAATCCAACCTAACTCCTGAAACTTTACTCCCTGCTCCAAGGAAACCAGGCAGGTACTACAGAGTCCCTGACTCTCTCAAATTTCTTTTCAAAAATCCTACTACTGACCCAGAGGTCATTTCCCAAGGGCCTAAAGGTATAAAAGCCACTACAGCTAAGAATCCCACCCCTTCGGACAGGGATTCCCGAGCTTTAGACAGATGGGATAAAAAAAATATACACCTCTGCAACTCTCGCCATTAGGGCATTGAATTGCCAGTTTCACATGCTGAAATGCCAGCAACTATTGTGGAACTTAAGCAAAAGGTATCTACCTTAGCAGACTCTGCAGAAAATAAGGAATTACAGGAACGTATGCATTCTGCAAGCCAAGTAAGCAAGCATACCTTGCAATGTGGGTTTGATGCCCTAGAAGCATCTTGCAGGGCAGCAGTCACTGGTTCTGTACTGAGGAGGCATGCCAGGCTTAAGGAGCAGACCTTGCCAGACCATGTCAAATCTAAATTACTAGACACTCCTTTGAATAAGGACAATCTGTCTGGCACCAAAGCAGAAGAGGTTCTAAAAAAGATGGAAGAAAAAGCTGTCTATGCAGACAGTCAAAGATTTCTTGCAAGTGCAGCCTCCAAGATTTAGTAGGCATTGCCCCTCGAAGCATTGGTTCTTTTCAGCCCCCTCTAGGCCATCTCAGACTAGACCAAGGGGAAACAGACCCCCCCCCCAGATTACAGTTTCAGGGTGTGCAGAGGTCTAGGCAATGGAGTACCTCCACTTCTAAAATAGGAAGTGTTAAGCCACCCCCTTACGGAAAGAATTCACAGTGACTTCTCAACTCCACTCCTCACCTCTGCCCAATTGCTCGTGCCCCATGGAGGGGGCAGAACAGATAGGTCAAGGGTTTTATTCCAGACTTTTCCTGATAACCAGAAAAGTGGGCACTTGGTGCCCAATCCTAGATCTTTCCATTCTAAACACCTTCCTGGTGGTACCAAAATTCAGAATGCTCACCATTCAGTAGTTTCTTCCTATGCTGTCCAAAGATGCCTGGTTAGCCACCCTAGACCTAAAAGAAGCCTATCTGCACATCCCTATCAGGGACTCATAGGTTGGTACTAGGCTATCGGCCGTAGGGCCTATACAAGCGTGGCCAAACAATTCCCTGGATATTTCTTCCTACAATATTTACTTCCCTGAACCCCTGACTAGCAGGGCGACTGACTTGATCCCCGGGGTGAATTTCCTATCTCCCATCCAATAGTCAAGGTTTCTCTTGAATAGGGCCAAGGAGGCACTTTGCTTGACATGTATGGGCAGTCTATTCCATAGTATGGGGAGTCTCTGGGTCAGGAACCTATCCCTTCAGCATGTTTTGTTCATTGTGATGACAAGGTTTAGATCCCTGGAGTGTGTGGCTCAGGGATTGGGATTTCTTTAAGTTGGGCATGTCCAACAGCTCGGGGTTTGACATGGCCTTGTATGTTAAGCAGAGATTGCCTCTGAGTAGATGATATGCCACAGAGTATAGCTGGAGATATTTTTAGATGGTCAGCATAGGGCATTTGCTTTAAGCCTGTGATTCTTTTAGTAAGGTATTTCTGTGGCCTTTCCAGCTGTTGCAGATGTCTTGTGAGGTACATACCAAACAGGGCGTTGTACTCTATAATGGGTCTAATGAGGAATGAGTACAATGGGACAGTGACCTCCTTTTTTCTGGATGAAAAGCTCTTGGTGATGAGATGTGCCACATAGAAGGATTTCCTGACTGTTGTGGTGATGTGGTTATCGAAGGTGAGACCACTGTCCACCTGTATCCCTAAGTCTCTCATCACAATTTCGGTGTTTAGTGTACTGCCACCTATGTGGTAATTCATGGGTACATGGTTTTTCCCAAAGGGGATAACTATACACTTCTTGGCATTAAGCTTGAGCCCATGGCTGTGGCACCAAGCATCTGTTTCTGTAAGACCGTTTTGTAGAATATCCACATAATTTGGGGATTCAATAATGGCTCCCAGTTTGCAGTCCTCTGCAAACTTTGTTAGCCAGAGTTCCTTAGTGTTGGCCTGTACTTCAGAGACGTAGATGCCAAACAAGACCGGTCCCAGGACTGAACCCCGAGGTACTCCACTTGTCTGCAGCTGGATTTGGAGTCAGCTACTTTTACAGTGTGGGTTCTGTCAGTAAGCCAGTTGGTAACCCATTGAGTGACATAGGGATTTATGCCCAGCTTAGTAAGTTTATCTATGATTTCAGAGTGGGGGATGATGTCGAAGGCCTTGGCGAGGTCCAGATAGGCTTTGTGGACCGCCTTACCCTCGTCCACAGCTCTGGAGACTGATTTGAAGAAGTCAAGTCAGGTTCAGGAGACAAGATCGGCCCTTCACGAACCCAAACTGGGTGGGGTCCAGTGTTTGAAGGTTGCCAATGTCTTTGTTTATAAGTTCCATGATAATGTGTTCCATGCCCTTGCAGATCAGGCTTGTCAGACTGATGGGACGGTAGTTCCTGGGATCCAAGGTGGATCCCCCCTTGTGGAGTTGGATAACTGTAGCTGTGCGTCACTCAGTGGGCACAAAGCCTGAGGTGAGGCTATGATTAAATATGACATTTAGGTGAGGTGCAGTTCATTTTGTAGTTCATGTAGTACACAGCCCGGGATGTCATCTGGTCCCATGGATGCTGTATTCTTAGCTTTGGAGAGTGTGGTTTCTACCTGTGTGGCCGTGATTACCAGAATTTGGCAATCTTTTGATATTGAGATGGACCCTTTAGGGGATGAGAGGGGGGTGAAGTTGGCACTAAATCGATTTGCCAGGATATTGTCAGTATCCTTGGGCTCAGTATATTTAATACCATTATGTTGTAGCTCAGAGCAGATCTGAGCATTGCCATTTAGATTCTTGACATAACTGTAGAATGCCTTGTGGTTGTCTTTGGAATCTTTGGCAATTTTATTTTCTTAACTAGCTTTGGAGGATTTGATGAAGGATCTCGGCTTCTTACTGAGGCTGGTAAGGGAGTTTTTTGCATCTTGGGATTTTCCTCTTTTCCGCAACAGTTGCAGGAAATATCTGCATTTCATGGCAGAATCTTCATAGGTTCAAAGGTAGGTAGTAGGCTATTGGCCCTAGGGCCTATATAAGCCTAGCCAAAAAGGTACCCTGACTTTTGCCACCCAAGAAAATTATTTTCCTGTGCCCCTGTCAAGCAGAGCCACAGAAGTGATCCCCGTGGTGAATTTCCTATTTCCCACCCAATCATCAAGATTTTTCTTGAAGAGTGCTTATGAGGAGCTTTGTTTGACATAGGTAGTCTGTTCCAGTGTATGGGAAGTCTCTGGGGCAGGAATCTATCCCTCCAGCATGTTCTGTTTATTGTGATGAAAAGGTTTAGGTCCCTAGAGCGTGTAGCTCGGAGGGATTGGGATTTCTTTAAGTGGAGCATGTCCAACAGCTCTGAGTTTGACATAGCTTTGTATGTTAGGCAGAGATTGTCTCCAAGTAGGTGATATGCGATGGAGTAAAGCCGGAGTTTTTTGAGATGGTCTGAATGCGGCATCTGTTTGAGGCCAGTAATCGTCTCTGTGAGGTATTTCTGCGGCCTTTCCAATTGTTGTAGATGTCTTGTGAAATACATACCAAAAGGGGCATTGCACTCTATAATGGGTCTAATGAGTGATGAGTAGAGGGGAACAGTGACCTCTCTTTTTTCTGGATGAGAAACCTTTTGTGATGAGGTGTGCCACGTAGAAGGATTTCCTGACCACTATGGCGATGTGATTATCAAAGGAGAGACTACTGTCCACCTGTGTCCCAAGGTCTGTTATTGCACTTTCGGTGTTAAGTAGACTACCGCCTATGTGGTAGTTCATGGGTACAGAGTTTTTACCAAAGGGGATGACAATGCACTTTTTGCATTGAGCTTGAGGCCATGGCTTTGACACCAGGCATCTGTCTCAGTGAGGCCCTTTTGCAGGATGTCTGCATTGTTAGGAGTTTAGATTGTGGCTCCTAGTTTGCAGTCATCTGCGAACTTAGTTAGCCAAATACCTTCTGCGTTAGCCTGTACTTCAGAGAAGTTAGATACCAAACAGGAGGGGACCCAGGATTCAACCCTGTGGTACTCCACTTGTCACTGGTCTGAAGTCGGATTTGGCGTCTGCTACTTTCACAATGTGGGTTCTGTCAGTAAGCCAGTTGGCAGCCCATCTTGTCACATAGGGATTTATACCTAGTTTAGTGAGTTTATCTATAAATCCAGAGTGGGGGATGGTGTTGAAAGCCTTGGCGAGATCTAGATAGGCTGTGTGAACCACCTTACCCTCATCTATGGCTTTGGTGACTGCTTCAAAGAAGTCTTATCAGGTTTAGGAGACATGATCCGCCTTTTACAAACCAGAACTGTGTGGGGTCCAGAGTTTGCAGATTACCAATGTCTTTGTTTGAGTTCCAGGATACGTGGATCTATGCATTATCAGTTCTCTGCACTTCCCTTTGGCTTATCCACTGCTCCCAGAGTATTCACAAAATGCCTGGCTCCAGCCATTGCCTATTGCAGACAGAGAAAGATTCAAATATACCTTTACGTGGACAATTGCCTGATTTAGGCAGACAGTCATGAAAAGCTGTTGCAGCATCTGACATTTGTGAAGAACCTTCTAACTTCACTGGGGTACACTGTCAACAAAAAGAAATCAAAACTAGTCCCCAGTCAAAAGATTGTATTCCTGGGAGCAAGCTTGGACACAGCATCCCAGATGGCATGCCTTACTCCAGAAAAACAAGCATATCTAATAGGCTACTTTGCTCAAATGGCCACCAGAACCCTGCTATCTGCAAGGAAAATCCTGCAGACTCTAGGATTCATGGCCTCTTGCATTCTGCTAATTCCATATGCCAGACTGCATATGAGGAAACTTCAGTGGTACTTAAAAAGTTTTGGGTGCCAACATTCTCAGGACTGGAAGTCATCATACATTGTCTAAGGACAGGGTTTCTTTGGTGGGCAGCAGCATGCAACCACAACAAGGGACTTCCCTTTACACAACCCCACGCTGCCTGGACCCTAACCCCAGACGCATCAGACTATGCCTGGGGGGCACATCTGGACGACAACTGCATTCAGGGCCACTGGAACCCAAGTCAAATTCATCTGCACATCAACCAAAAAGAGATGCTAGCTGTTCAGCATGCTCTGACAGCTTTCAGATCCCTACTCTCACCAGGACCTCTGCTAATAAAAACAACACCACAGTTATGTGGTGCATCAACAAGCAGGGGGGAAGCCACTCTGCAGGCTAGCCATGACCCTGTGGAACATTGCTTTGGACATGCCTATTTATCTGCAAGGTCAATTCCTGCCAGGCAAAAACTCTCTGGCAGACAACTTAAGCAGAAATCTCTTAGACCCACATGATTGGCAGTTAGAGCCCAGCACTTTCAGCCTTCTAACCCAGAAATGGGGGACCCCGGAGATGGACCTTTTTGCCTCCCCCTACAATCAACAGCTCAGGAAATTCTACACCAGGACACCTTACTGCATGGTCTGGAAAGTGGATGCTCTATCCTTCCAGTGGGCAAACCTGTCAGCCTATTTCCCCCTCTGCCTCTTCTTACAGGAATATTAGTCAAGATAAGACGGGACAGACCAAGGGCAATCCTGATTGCCCCACATTGGCCATGCCAGCACTGGTACCCACTACTGTGCAGCCCGTCACCTGTGCCACCATGGCACCTACCCCAGATCCCAACCCTCCTCACTCAGGAGGGACAGATCTTGCATCCTCAACTGCAAACCCTGAGCCTTGCAGCCTGGCTTATTCCTTGAATTCATCCCCAGTGACCACCCTAAGCAAGCAGGTGCTGGATATCATTCCTGAAGCCAGAAGACCCAGTACAAGGAAATCCTAAACTAATAAGTGGAAAATGTGTTGTTCCTGGATTCAGTCTAAAGAAGTGGACACAGCACTGCCCTCCATACTTTAATCCTGGATTACCTAACAGATCTACCCCACAGAAGCCTATCCTTCTCTTCCATTAAGATCCATGTCTCTGCCATCTCAGCTCATTATAACACTGAGCCACTTCTCTTCTCTAACCCTGTCATCAAACAGTTCCTGAGAGGGGTCAACAACTTAAGGTCACCAAGGAGAGCCCCCACCCCTGCTTGGGACCTTACCTTTGTACTGGAAAAGCTCACGCTACCCCCTTTGAGCCTGCAGCGTCAGCAAAGTTAAAATTCCAGGTCTATATTAGAACACTGAATGTTCAAAATTTCGAGTGTTCTAATACTGACCCGTTTTCAGCGAACTCTGAAAATATCGAAGAAACAGAAAACCAAATTTTTTCCTAGGGAAAGAATTTGGTTGTCCATTTCTGTTGCTTCGGTATTTTCAGCGCTGTGGTGGAAAGTTACAGGTCAGGTACAGGTAAGTGTGCGATTGTGTGGACGTGAAAGTTAGGGCGGGTTAGGTGAGTTGGGGTTAGGGCGTGGTTCAGGTAAGTGTGCGATTGTGTGGATGTGAGGGTTAGGGCGGGCTAGGTGAGTTAGGGTTAGGGCGCGGGTGAGGTGACTGTGCGATAGTGACTGACCTTAGGGTTAGGGTTTCAGTTAAGGTAAGTGGATAGTTAGTGGTTTATGTATAGTTTAGTGTAGGGTTAGGTATAAGAGTTTAGGTGTATGTGTGTGGATTGTTGTTTGTTTGGTGTGCTTGTGTTGTGTGTATGTGTTTTTTGGAACAGCAAATGTTTTCCCTGTTCCGAATGTTCGATGTTTTAAATTTTCAATTTATAGGTTTCGATATTAGAACACTCGAAATTATGAATGTTCGGTGTTCTAATATAGACCCAAAATTCCTCTCTTGGAAAACAACCTTGCTTCTGGCCATCACCTCAGCTAGGAGAGTGTCTGAGCTACAAGCACTTACAGCTGTGGAACCCTTCATTATTTTTCATGCTGACAGGGTTTCCCTCAGGATTAACCCTACTTTTATGCCTAAAGTGGTGTCCAGTGTAGCTATCAACCAATCTATCCATTTGCCAGCCTTCTCCCCTAATCCTCAGAATAAAGAGGAAAGGATCCTGCACTCTTGTGCACAGACAGCTCAGATTCTACTGTGATAGGACTAAGCCCTGCAGGAAATCTGACCAGTTACTAGTCAGTTTTGCACCAGGGGCAGAGGGCAAGGCCATATCAAAACAAACCATTTCCAAATGGATAGCACACTGTATCAATTTCTTTTACAAACACCATGGGAAACCAACCCCTCAGGGGGTCAGAACGCATTCCTCTACGGCAACTTCTACCTCTACAGCATTCCTCAGGGGAGACCCTACCAGGGACATTCTGGAAGCTGCTACCTGGATTTCTGTTCACACCTTCACCAAGCATTACCACCTGCCTATCTTTTCCAAATCCAGGGTGGGTTTTGCAACAGTAGTCCTGCAGGGCATACTAGCCAGTTCCAATTCTTCTTGACTGCCTCCACCCATTCTTTAGCTTTGGGAATCAACCCAAGTGTGATGACTGCAACAGTGAAACACGAAAAACATAGTACAGTTGTGTGCACGTACCATAAATGTAGATGTTCGAGTGTATTTACTGTTGCAGTCCTGGATGATGTTCGTGTTTCACAGTTGCAGTCATCGCATTTGGATTATCTGCTTGCAGTAGCCCTCAGTCAGCCTGAATATCAAAGTCTTGGGTCCTGTGTTGGTTGCTGTTTCATCTTCCATGACGTCAGGTAGTCAGGGTTATAAAGCATGTAGCCAGCGCCATTACATCAGTCTTTCTTGCCGTGCAGTGCCCGAAGCAGAAGCAGTTCGCAAGTGCCGGTCGGCCGACTCCTGAAATTTTCATTTTCGAGTTTCAGAACAGTGGTCTTCAACTAAAGCTAAGTACCCCATTGGTGAAACTTTTTCTTACTCTAAACCGATGTCAGTAAAAGTCAGTAATTGTATTTCTTGTGGAAAGCAAATACCTCATAAAGATTTTCATTCGTACTGTATTCCTTGCCTAGGCCCTGACGACCACGACATACCTCGCTGTCGGTTTTGTGCCTTATTTAAACAATGAACTATTCTTCGTCGGCATATTTACGCTTCTAAATATTTTGGTACTCTGTTCAATTACCCAGATATGGCTTCGCTAAGCCACCTGGCTACCGACATTCTGAAAATACGCAAAGATAAAGACAGACAGGCTGCCTAGGTCCAAAGCTGCCGATGACGCTTCTCCTAAGCTAGTCGCCAGTTTACCGCTACTCAGTGAGGCGCTTTCGCAGCCCTTGATACCCGCTACTTCAGATTCGCAGGCCTCTACTGAGACCCATTCGGAGTCCAGTATGCCGTGAGACGCTTCAACTGTGGAACCTGCGGATGTCTCTAACTTGGATGGGTCCAGAGCCGCTGTGCAGGCATTGGCTTCTGAGGGTGTATTCAGGCCTACTGACTTGCATATTAAACTAACGCCATCTTCTTCTTCTTCAAGGCCTAAAGCTCGATCCATGCTTAGAAAACCAGCACCCAGACTGCATGGTCAGGCCTCTATGCCTAAAAAACAAATGATAAGAATGGTTGAAGACCTTGTTACAGGGGAAGCCAACCCCCACCCCCAAGAGACCTAGGACTAAATTTGCTTATGATTCTTCTAATCAGGATTCTGAAGTTTCTGTTTCCTCTGATGACCAGGATTTACCCTTGTCTACCTATGAGGATTCTGATGCGGAGGACTTTATTCCTTCTGCTTCCCCTCCAGAGGATTTCTCTTTTGGTGAATCCTTGCATACTCATAGGGAGCATTTTCACTGGCAAAGCCAAGATTACTCTGATTCTAAAAAGTGGCTTAGGGATTTCTTACTCCTGCCTCAACACAGGCCTTTAGCTATCCCCCTGTACTGGACATTGTTGAGGATGCCTTTTCGGAATCTAGCTTGGCCCCTGACTCCTTACCTACTGCTCCTAGAAAACCAGATATTGCAGGCTTCCTGACTCTCTCAAGTTCCTCTTTAAAAATCCTACTGCAGATCCTGAGACCATTTCACAGGGACCCAAGGGCATTAAGGCTACTACTGCGAAAAAGCCTACCTTATCTGATAGAGATTTCAGGACCCTGGATAGATGGGGTAAGAAGGTATACACTTCTGCAACCTTGGCCATTAGGGCCTTAAACTGCCAGTTTCATATGTAAAAGTATCAGCAGCATATTAAAACAGAAAATTATGTTGATTCCTGACTGTGCTGAAAATAAGGATTCTGCTGAACAAGTTGGAAAACATACTTTGCAATGTGGATGTTCTTCATGTTTCAGTGTTGCAGTCATCACATTTGGCCATGGTTTAGTGATAAATCACTTTTTGTATGGAGTGCAGGGTCCTGGGTTATCTGCTTGCAGTAGCCCTCAGTTTGCCTGATTAAGTCTTGGGTCCTGCGTCAGTTGCTGTCCTTTCTTCCATGACGTCAGGTCGTCGGGTATAAAACATGCAGCTGACGCCATTACATTGGTCTTTCTTGCCGTGCGGTGCCCGATGCAGAAGCAATTTGCAAGTGCCGGTCGGCCGACTCCTGAATTTTTCGTTTTCGAGTTTCAGAACCGAAGTCTTCAACTAAAGCTAAGTACCCCATTGGGGAAACTTTTTCTTGCTCCTTTTCGATGTCAGTAAAAGTTAATTGCATTTCTTGTGGAAAGCAAATACCTCACAAAGATTTTCATTCGTACTGTATTCCTTGCCTAGGCCCTGACCACAATGTACCCTGCTGTCGGTTTTGTGCTTTATTTAATCCCTGCACTATCCGTTGTCGGTATATTTTTGCCTCAAAATATTTTGGTTCTCTGTTCAGTTATCCAGAAATGTCGGTAAGCCATCTGACTACTGGAATTCCGAAAAAACGCAAACATAAAGACAGAGACAGAGAGCCTAGGTCCAAAGTTGATGACGTTGTTTCTCCTAAGCCAGTCGCCAGTTCACCGGTACTGAGTGAGGCTCTTTCGCTGCCCCTGATACCCATTACTTCTGATTCTCAGGCCTCTACTGAGACCCATTCGGAGTCCGGTATGCCGCGAGATGCTTCAACTGTGGAACATGTGAATGTCTCTACCTTGGACAGGTCTGGAGCTGCTGTGCAGGCACCGGCTTCTGAGGGTGTATTCAGGCCTATGGACTTGCATATTAAACCGACGCCTCCTTCTTCTTTAAGGCCTAAACCTCGAACCATGCCTAGAAAACAGACGCCCTGGCGCATGCTCAGGCCTCTATGCCTAAAAAACAAATAAGAATGGCTGAAGATCTTATAACTTTAATCAGGGGAAGCCAACCACCCTCTTCTAAGAGACCTAGGACTGATATTGTTTATGAATCTTCTGACCAGGATTCTGATTTTTCTGATTCTTCTGATGATCTGGATTTACCCTTATCTCCTTATGAGGATTCTGATGCAGAGGATTCTATTCCCTCTGCTTCCCCTCCAGAGGATTTTTCTTTTGGTGAAACCTTGCACACTCTAAGGGAGCATTTCCACTGGGAAAGCCAGGATTTTTCTGATTCGAAAAAGTTGCTTAGGGACTTCTTACTCTTGCCTCAGCATAGGCCTTTAGCTATACCTCCTGTACTAGACATTGTTGATGATGCCTTTTGGAATCTAGTTTGGCCCTTGATTCTTTACCTCCTGCTCCCAGAAAACCTGACAGATACTACAGGGATGTTTTTAGTGTTTCACTGTTGCAGTCATTACATTTGGGTAATCTGCTTGCAGGTTGCCCTCAGTCGGCCTGATTAACAAAGTCTTGGGTCCTGCGTTGGTTGCTGTCCCTTCTTCATGACGTCAGGTCGTCGGGGGTATAAAATATGCAGCCGACACCATTACATCAGTCTTTCTTGCTGTGCGATGCCCGAAGCAGAAGCAGTTGGCAAGTGCCGGTCGGCCGACTCCTGAAATTTTCATTTTCGAGTTTCAGAACTGAAGTCTTAAACTAAAAGCTAAGTACCCCATTGGGGAAAGTTTTTTTCTTGCTCCTTATCGATGTCTGTAAAAGTTAATAATTGCATTACTTGTGGAAAGCAAATACCTCATAAAGATTTTCAGTCGTACTGTATTCCTTGCCTAGGCCCTGACCACGACGTACCTTGCTGTCTGTTTTGTGCTTTATTTAATCAGCGCACTGTCCGTCGTTGGTATATGTTTGCCTCTAAATATTTCGGTTCTCAGTTTAATTATCCAGAAATGTTGTTGATTAGCCATCCAACTACCGGGATTTCGAAAAAAAATGGAAAGATAAAGACAGAGACAGGCCGCCTAGGTCCAAAACCGCCGACTACGCTTCTAAGCCAGTCGTCAGTTCGCCGGTACTCAGTGAGGTGCTTTCGCAGACCCCGATGCCCGCTACGTCTGATTTGCAGGCCTCTGCTGAGACCCATTCGGAGTCCGGTATGCTGCGAGATACTTCAGCTATGGAACCCGTGGATGTCTCTACCTTGGATGGGTCCAGAGCCGCTGTGCAGGCACCGGCTTCTGAGGGTGTATTCAGGCCTACGGACTTGCATATTAAATCGACGTCTCCTTCATTACTAAGGCCTAAATCTTGATCCATGTCTAAAAAAACGATGCCCAGGCCACATGCTCAGGCCTCTAAGCCTAAAAAACAAATGATAAAAATGGCTGAAGATCTAATAACTCTAATCAGGGGTAGCCAACCCCCCCCCCCCTTCTAAGAGGCCTAGGGCTGAGCTTGATTATGAAGCTTCTGATCACGATTCTGTTTTTTCTGTCTCTTCTGATGATCTGGATTTGTCCTTAACTACTTATGAGGATTCTGATGCAGAGGACTCACCTCTGCCTCCCCTCCTGAGGATTTTTCTTTTGGGGAAACCTTACATACTCTACGGGAGCATTTTCATTGGGAAAGCCAGGAATTTTCTGATTCAAAAAAGAGGCTTAGGGATCTCCTTCTCCTACCTCAGCATTGGCCTTTGGCTATTCCTCCTGTACTAGACATTGTTCATGATGCTTTCTCGGAATCCAGTTTGGCCCTTGACTCCCTGCCTCCTGCTCCCAGTAAACCTGACGGATACTACAGGGTCCCAGAGTCCCACAAGATGTTTTTCGTGTTTCACTGTTGCAGTCATTACATTTGTGTTATCCTGCTGGCAGGTTGCCCTCAATTGGCCTGAATTCCAAAGTCTTGGGTCCTGCATCGGTTGCTGTCGCCTCTTCCCTGACGTCAGGTCATCAGGGGTATAAAAGATGCAGCCGATGCCATTTTCTTCAGTCTTTCTTGCCGCGCGGTGCCCGAAGCAGTTTGCAAGTGCCGGCCGACTCCTGAGATTTTCGTGTTCGAGTTTCAGATCCGAAGTCTTCATTAAAAGCCAAGTACCCCATTGGTGAAACTTTTTTTCTTGCTCCAGACCGATGTCAGAAAAAGTTAATTGTATTTCTTGTGGGAAGCAAATACCTCATAAGGACTTTCATTCTTACTGTATTCCTTGCCTAGGCCCTGACCACGATATTTCTAGTTGTCGGTTTTGTGCTAGATTTAACCAACGCACTATTAAGCGTCTGTATGATTTTGCATTAAGCTATTTTGGGCGAGGATTTAATTATACAATGTCGTCAGATAGCCATCCAACTGCCGGAGTTCACAAAAAACGCAAAGAAAAAGACAGCCAACCGAGGTCCAAAACCGACTACGAAGCTTCTCCTAAGCAAGTTGCCAGTTCTCAGTGAGGCGCTTTCGCAGCCCCTGACGCCTGCTACTTTAGAGTCGCAGGCCGCTACCGACTCCCACATGGAGTCGGCCCGACTGCAGGAAACTCAAGGTGTTGGAGCCTCGGGATTATTCCCTCAGATGGGTCTGGAGCCGCTGAGCAGGCATCTGCTTCTGAGGGTGTATTCAGACCTAAACAATTATATAGTAAACCGACTTCAAAGGCAAAGACTAAAACACCTTTAAAGGCAAAGAAACAAGTTCACCAGTCACATGGACAGGCCTCCATGCCCAAAAAACAGATGCTCAAAATGGCCGAAGACTTCATTACCTTGATCAGGGGTTCCCGTCCCCCTCCTAAGAGGCCTAGGCAAGAGACAGACTATGACTCTTCAGATCAGGTTTCCATTTCTTCTGATTCCTCTTCTGATCAGGAATATTCTCTTCCCTACTATGAGGATTCTCATGCTGAAGAATCAATTCATTCAGCTTCTCCTCCTGAAGACTACTCTTTTGGGGAAACCTTGCATACCATGAGGGAGCACTTCCACTGGGAGAGCCAAGATTTTTCAGAATCTAAGAAGAGGCTCAGAGACTTCCTTTTACTACCTCAACACAGGCCTCTAGCTATTCCACCTGTGAAAGAAATTGTAGATGTGTTCTCAAGAGTCTAGTCTGACTCCTGACTCTTTACCTCCAGTTCCTGTTAAGCCGGATAGATACTACAGGGTCCCTGACTCTCATAAATTTCTTTTCAAAAACCCTACTGCAGACCCAGAAACTATTTCTCAGGGTCCCAAAGGGGTCAAGGCTTCCACTGCAAAAAACCCTACCCCCTCTGGCAGGGATTCTAGGGCACTGGATAGATGGGGAAAAAAGATTTACATATCTGCTACCTTAGCTATAAGGGCCTTAAATCAGCAATATATCATGACACTGCTTAAACAGAAAATTACGGTAAATTCTGAATGTGCAGAAAACAAAGAAAATCAGGATTTATTGCATGCAGTTGCACAAGTTGGAAAGCATACTTTGCAATGTGGTTTTGATTCACTGGAGGCCTCTTGCAGGGCCGCTGTTACAGGTTCTGTCATTAGAAGGAATGCTTGGTTAAAGGAACAGAATCTGCCTAATCATGTTAAAGCAAAATGATTGGATGCCCCATTACAGCATGATACTTTGTTTGGTGTTAAGGCAGAAGAGGTGTTGAAGAAAATGGAGGATAAAGCGAAATCCATGCAGACAGTTAAGGATTTCCTACAGGTACAGCCACCCAGATTTAGCAGAAACTGGCCTACAAAGTATTGGTCCTTTCCAGTGTCAGACAGGCCACAAAGAGGCAGATGCATACGCCCCAGAGGCAGATCCCAGCCCCAAGGCTCATACAGGCCTAAATAATGGGGTGCTTTTACCTCCAAAAGTGGAGAAGACAAATCACAACCATACAGGAAACAGTCCCAATGACTTTCCTCTGCCAGAACCAAGCACTTATCTTTTGGCAGCCCCCTTACGGGGAAAACTAGCACTTTTTTCACCAAATTGGCACATGATTACCCAGGACAAATGGGTCTTGAACATAGTGTCTCACGGCTACAGGTTCCACTTTCACACCCTGCCAAGGTATGCCAGACCTCTGCCACACAATCCATGGGCAGATGCAGAAAAACAAGTTTCATCCCTCATGGACGTGAGGGCCATTCAGCAAGTACCACAACAAGAGCAGGGACAAGGATTTTACTCGAGACTTTTCTTGGTGCCCAGGAAGGACAAAGCCTGGAGACCAATACTGGACCTGTCTATTCTAAACACATTTCTGGACGTTCCAAAATTCAAAATGTTGACTCTGCAGCAGCTACTGCCCATGCTGGGCAAGAAGGCTTGGCTCGTAACTTTGGACCTAAAAGAGGTATACCTGCATGTCCCAATCAGACAATCTTGCAGAAGATACCTCAGATTCATAGCTGGCTCAATGCACTACCAATTCTCTGCACTGCCCTTTAGCTTATCTGCTGCGCCCAGGGTCTTCACAAAATGCCTGGCACCAGTAATTGCATTTTGCAGACAAAGAGGAATTCAAATATATCCTTACTTGGACGACTGCCTTATTCAAGCAGAGAACAGACATTCTACTAAAGCATCTGGCGTTTGTAAAAAAATTACTAATTTGCCTAGGGTACACAGTAAACAAAAAGAATTCAAAACTAGTACTCTCTCAAGAGATAATATTCCTGGGTGCAAGCTTAAATACAACTGCCCAGATGGCTTATCTCACGCCAGACAAACAAAGGCAACTGACTTCTTACTTCAAAATGTTGGCAACAAAGACTCAGTTATCTGCAAGAAAAATTCTGCAGGCTTTGGGCTTCATGGCATCCTGCATTCTGCTAATTTCATATGCCAGACTGCATATGAGGAAACTACAATGGTATCTAAAAAGTGTTTGGACTCAACATTGCCACAGCCTGGAAACATTAATTACCCTCATTCCCTGCCTGCAACAGGAGTTTTGATGGTGGGCACAGGCCTGTCACCACAACAAGGGCAGCCATTCACTTTACCCACTGCCAGGCAGACACTAACAATGGATGCATCAGATTATGCCTGGGGGGCCCACATGGCAGGAAAATGTATTCATGGCACATGGCCCGCAAGCCAGATGCATCTTCATATCAATCAAAAAGAGATGCTAGCTGTTCAGAATGCCCTGACAGCTTTCAAGGATCTACTTCATCCAGGACAACTACTGATAAAGACGTATAATACTACAGTCATGTGGTACATCAACAAGCAGAGAGGCACACATTCCTACCCCCTCTGCAGAAAAGCCATGACTTTGTGGGACACGGCATTGACTTATCAAGTTCACCTGTAAGCACAATTCCTGCCAGGAAAAATAAATACTCTGGCAGACGAACTAAGCAGAAACCTCATGGATCCTCACGAGTGGAAACTGGATCCACAAGTCTTCAGCATGATAACAAGGAAATGGGGATGCCCAGACATAGATCTATTTGCCTCCCCTCAAAACTGCCAACTACAGAGATTCTGCACAAGGATTTATCACAGGCAAGCATGGAAAGTGGATGCCCTATCCTTCACCTGGAAAAACCTAACAGCATATGCCTTTCCTCCACTGCCTCTCCTCCCCAAGGTACTCCTAAAGGTCAGACAAGAGAAGCCAAAAATGATACTGATTGCCCCAGACTGGCCATGCCAGCACTGGTACCCAGTCCTAAAGAACTTGTCTCAAGGTCTAGCCTGGACATTGCCTCAAACATCTCACTTACTGACCCAACAAAACAATCAGATCCTGCACAGCCAACTCAGGACCTTAAAACTGGCAGCATGGTGGATAATGTAGCCATTCAAAACACTCTTCTCTCCAAAGCTGTAATGGATGTTGTCTTGGAGGCCAGGAGGCCCAGTACCAGAAAATCTTATGCAGAAAAATGGAAGAGATTCTGTGCTTGGAACCAGGAACAAGGAATTGACACGTTAGTACCAAATATTCCTCAGATTTTACCATACTTAACTGAGATGCTGGACAAAGGCCTATCCTTTTCATCAGTTAAGATTCATGCCTCTGCCATTTCAGCCCATTACAATATGGAACCATCTATCTTTTCTCATCCTTTAATAAGACAGTATCTCAGAGGGGCCAAAAACATAACACCTCCAAGGAGAGCACCAATACCTGCATGGGACCTCAATTATGTCTTGGGAAAACTCACACTGCCTCCTTTTTGAGCCAGCCTAAACAGCTGAAATAAAATTCTTATCCTGGAAAACAGCTCTGCTCCTAGCAGTAGCCTCTGCAAGACGAATCTCGGAGTTACAGGCACTCATGGCTGTGGAACCTTTTATCATTTTCCATCCAGACAGGGTTTTTCTGAGGACAAACCCAACATTTATGCCTAAGGTGGTGTCCAGTGTAACCCTTAACCAAACCATTCACTTGCCTACCTTTTATCCAAACCCACAGAACAAGGGTGAGAGACTTCTGCATTCTTTGGACATACACAGACAGCTACGCTTCTGCTTGGACAGAACTAAAGCTTTCACAAAGGCTGAGCAACGTTAAGTGGCATATGCTGCAGGATCA
>NC_056741.1:827852992-827923520 GCF_019279795.1 Protopterus annectens | reverse complement strand
GGGGTTCAAACAAATTTTTGATCAGTATGTGCAGTTTAAAAGTTGTTTTTTAATTATTGCAAAACACATGTTCAGCTATGTGGTACTCGGGACCCGCAGATACAGTGCGTGGGTTCAAACATTAAGCAACCGGAATAAACTATTTTCACACTGAAACACAACACAACAATCAACACGCGTGCGTATCAAAAAACCTGACAGGTCGTTAATTGGTTGCCTTGTGCATTAGCAGCATGTGAGAAAGGAAACAGCGGTGTGTCTACTCAAATATCCGACTCCAGCGTGACCATAATAACATAAAGAAAACTGACGACGTGCGTCCAAAGGAGAGCCCCTACAACCACGCGTACAATAATGCATAAAATAATCTAATGTAAGAGAACACAACAGTCTTAAATCCACGATTATGAACTGCAAACATCCTGATATGATACACTTACAAAGGACAGCGATGCGAGGGATTATAACAGAGAAACTATGAGTATGCCCCAACGCGCATACGCTACAATACAGCAACTCAAGCGTTAAAAGCACAGCTCTTCCAATCTCATTCTGCCTTTCATTCAACAGTACACATTATTACCTGGTACAGATGCGCCTGAAAAGGAGCAACAGCAGACCATTCAATCCTGCAATATGCGCATATTGCAGGCTCGTGACGCAGCCCCTTTGCTGCTGCCATAAAACCATGAGCTCGCATTCCCCACGTTAAAACCGCCAGCCGGAATGATGATCTGCGAGCTCCATGAAGCTCAATTCCGACTGGCTGGTAGCCTGGCGGTGCTGACGCCATCATCCGCGCCCGTGATGGCGTCAGCCCGGCACAATCTTGAACCTAAAAAATAAAAGAATGAAATGAAGGGGTGCCAATCGGGAATCGTGGCACCCCTTCATTTGGACCCCAAAACTCGGTAAAAACCGAGTAATTCGGAACGGTTGGGAGGTATGAAAGGGAGTTAAGGCTTCCACTGCAAAAAACCCAACCCCCGCTGACAGGGATTCAAGGCACTGGATAGATGGGGAAAAGGTTTACATATCTGCAACTTTGGCTGTAAGGCCTTTAAAATGTCAGTTTCATATGCTTAAGTATCAGCAACATGTAATTGGATTGCTTACACAGAAAATGTTGTCAAATTCTGAATGTGCAGAAAACAAGGAAATGCATGATTTATTGTATGCAGCAGAACAAGTTGGAAAGCATACTTTGCAATGTGGTTTTGATTCTTTGGAGGCCTCCTGCAGGGCCGCAGTTACGGGTTCTGTAATTAGGAGACATGCTTGGTTAAAGGAACAAAATCTACCTGATCATGTTAAAGTTAAATTACTAGATGCACCTTTGCAGCATGATACTTAGTTTGGTGTTAAGGCAGAAGAGGTGTTAAAGAAAATGGAGGACAAAGCAAAATCTATGCAAACTGTCAAAGAAGTTTTACAAGTACAGCCACCCAGGTTTAGTAGACACTGGCCTACAAAAAAGTGGTCCTTTCCTGTGTCAGACAGACCTCAAAGGGGCAGAACCAGACGCCCTAGGGGTAGATCCCAAGCACAAGGTTCTTATAGGCCCAAGCAATGGTGTGCTTCTACCTCCAAAGCTGGAGAAGATAGGTCACAAACATACAGAAAACAGCCCCAATGACTTCCCCCTGCCTGCACCAAGCACTTATCTTCTGGCAGCACCCTTAGGGGGAAAATTAGCACTTCTTGCTCAAAATTGGCACATCATAACCCAGGACAAGTGGGTTCTAAACATAGTGTCACAAGGATACAAGTTCCATTTCCATACTATGCCAAAGGCAAACGGATGGCCAGATATGCCAAAAAATCAATGGGCAGAGGAGCAAAAACAAGTCTTATCCCTCATGGACATGGGGGCCATTCAACAAGTACCAGAGCAAGAGCAGGGACAAGGATTTTACTCGAGACTGTTCTTGGTACCCAGAAAGGACAAGGCCTGGAGGCCAGTAGTGGACCTATCTATTCTGAACACTTTCCTGGATATTCCAAAATTCAAAATGTTGACTTTGCAGCAGCTTCTGCCCATGTTGGGCAAGAATGCTTGGCTTGTGACTTTAGACCTAAAAGAGGCATACCTGCATGTTCCAATCAGACAATCATGCAGACGATACCCAAGATTCAAGGCTGGTTCAATGCATTACCAATTCTCTGCACTGCCCTTTGGCTTATCTACTAAGCAGGGTCTTTACAAAGTGCCTGGCACCAGTAATTGCATTCTGCAGACAAAGAGAAATACAAATATATCCTTACTTGGACGAATGTCTCATTCAAGCAGAGAACAAGGACATTCTTCTTCAACATCTGGCATTTGTGAAAAGACTTCTATCATGCCTAGGGTACACAGTCAACAAAAAAAAATCAAAACTAGTACCCTCACAAGAGATAACATTCCTGGGTGCAAGCTTGAATACAACTGCCCAGATGGCTTATCTCATGCCAGACAAACAAAGGCAACTGACTGCCTGTTTCAAAATGCTGGCAACAAAGGCCCAGTTATCTGCAAGAAAAATTCTGCAGGCTTTGGGTTTCATGGCATCCTGCATCCTTCTAATTCCATATACAAGACTGCATATGAGGAAACTTCAATGGTACCTAAAAAGTGGACTTAGCATTGCCACAGCCTGGAAACGGTCATTACTCTCATTCCCTGCCTGCAACAGGAGTTTCGATGGTGGGCAAAGGCTTGTCACCAGAACAAGGGACAGCCAATTCACATTACCTCCAGCCAGGCAGACATTAACGACGGATGCTTCAGATTATGCCTGGGGAGCCCACATGGCAGGAAGAGGCATTCAGGACACATGGTCCTCAAACCAAATGCATCTACATATTAATCAAAAAGAGATGTTAGCTGTTCAAAATGCCCTGACAGCCTTCAAGGACCTACTTCATCCGGGACAACTACTGATAGACAACACTGCGGTCATGTGGTATATAAACAAGCAGGGGGGCACACATTCTTACCCCCTTTGCAGACTAGCCATGACCTTGTGGGACACAGCTTTGACTTACCAAGTACATCTGCAGGCACAATTCCTGCCAGGAAAGGAAAATACTCTGGCAGACGAACTAAGCAGAAACCTCATGGATGCCCATGAGTGGAAGCTGGATCCTCAAGTCTTCAGCATGATAACAAGGAAATGGGGATGCCCGGACATAGATCTGTTTGCCTCCCCTCTCAATTACCAATTAAAAAGATTCTGACTTGTCACAGACAAGCATGGAAAGTGGACGCCTTATCTTGCAGCTGAAAAAACCTATCCGTATATGCCTTTCCTCCACTGCCTTTCCTCCCCAAGGTGCTCCTAAAGGTCAGACAGGAGAAGCCAAAGATGATACTGATTGCCCCAGACTGGCCACGCCAGTACTGGTATCCAATACCAAGGAACTTATCTCTATACCTGGCTTGGACCTTACCTCAAATACCTCTACTACTGTCCCAGCAAAACAGTCAGATCATGCACAGCCAACTCAGGACATTAAACTTGGCAGCATGGCGGATAATGTAGACATACAAAAAACACCTCTCAGTAAACCTGTGATGGATGTCATTCTGGAAGCCAGAAGGCCTAGCACTAGAAAGTCTTATGCTGGAAAATGGAAGAGATTCTGTGCCTGGAACCAGGCACAAGGAACTGATACAGCGGTACCAAATATTCCTCAGATTTTGCAATACTTAACTGAGATGCTGGACAAAGGCCTATCTTTTTCATCTATTAAAATTCATACCTCTGCCATCTCGGCTCATTACAATACAGAGCCACCACTTTTTTCTCACCCTTTATTAAGGCAGTACCTCAGAGGAGCCAAAAATTTAAAGCCCCCATGGGACCTCAACTGTGTCTTGGAAAAGCTCACCTTGCCTCTCTTTGAGCCAGCTGCCACAGCTGATATGAAGTTTTTATCTTGGAAAACAGCTCTGCTCTTAGCAATTACTTCTGCAAGACGAGTTTTAGAGCTATAGGCGCTCATTGCTGTGGAACCTTTCATCATTTTCCACCCAACATTTATGCCTAAATTAGTGTCCAGTGTGGCTCTCAGCCAAGCCATCCATCTGCCTACCTTTTACCCAAATCCACAGGACAAGGGGTAGAAAATTCTGCATTCTTTGGACGTACACAGCTTAGATTCTACTTGGACAGAACCAAAGCTTTCAGGAAGACAGAGCAATTACCAGTGGCATATGCTGCAGGATCACAAGGAAAGCCTATCTCAAAGCAGACTATTTCTAAGTGGTTAGGCCACTGCATTCGTTTCTGCTACTTGCACCATGGCAAGCCAGTGCCTAAGGGCATTAGGCCTCATTCCACCAGAGCTGCAGCCACCTCAGCAGCCTTTCTCAGGGGAGTACCAACTAGAGACATTTTAGAGACGGCTACTTGGAGTTCAGTGCACACCTTTACAAAGCATTATTGTCTGCCACTCTACTCGAAATCCATGGCAGACTTTGCCACTGCAGTTCTGCAGGGCCTCATAGCCGCTCCTACTGATGTCTAGTTCCAGCCTCCCAACCATAGCTTTGGGACTCTGTCTAAATGTAATGACTGCAACAGTGAAACACAAAGAACATAGTACAGTTGTGTACACTTACCATAAATGTAGATGTTCAAGTGTATTCACTGTTGCAGTCCAATTACCCTCCTTCCCCCTTTTTTCTTTTGGATCTTATCTTTCCTTCTCTGATTTATACTACCTATGTGGTGTATTTGCTTATAGATGAAGGTAAAATTTATATTGGTGTATTTCTGAATATATATATAAAGTTTGGCTACCCTTCTTGGGGGCACCTGACATCTGGGGCAAGAAAAACTGAAGAAAATGGCGTTGGCTGCCTCTTTTATACCCCTGATGACCTGACGTCAGGGGAAGGGGCGACAGCAGCCAACGCAGGACCCAAGACTTTAGAATATAGGCCGGCTGAGGGCAACCTACCAGCAGGATTACCCAAATGTAATGACTGCAACAGTGAATGCACTCGAACATCTACATTTATGGAAAGTGTACACAACTGTACTTTTTAGATGTTCAGTATAAATGTTTCACTTTGAAAGGTTCAGAATGTAATGCATTTCAGGTTTTGGAATATAACATTATTACTCAGTTATACATTTCTAACAGCACTATGTAAACTTCAGTCGAGTTTCAGAATATGACATTCATTCTTGGTTGTGAGTTCAATATAGTACATTTCAGTCATATTTCAGAATATAGCATTGTACTCTGTTATATATTTCTAACAGCATTACTTCACATTTATTCAGTCATTAGTTTTAAGGCTAGAGTGACAGAATTATTTCTAACAAGCTTATTACATCATACATTTTTGCATCACACTTCATTATTACTCCGTCGTTAGTTTTAAGGGTAAAGTGACAGAATTACTTGTAACAGACTTAACTTATCTAAACAATATGTAGTAATAGTTATTTAATCTACTCGAGGCATAACAAGTCTGGCTTAATTAATTTACAGAATACAGTCCACCTTGCATAGTAATTACTGTATCTAAAATACAGAAAGCATAGATTATAGTAAAAGTACTTCTATTACAGCACATAGATATTTACAGGATATTTAAGATGCAAATTTAGAAGGCAGACATCTATTACAGAACACAGAAATTAAAAAGATAGACAAAATTATTAGTAGCAAATCTAACTGCAACATTACAGACACAAGTTAATACAGTTGTTGTTTGTCTTTTCGGCTTTTCCCGGTTAGGGGTTGCCACAGTGGAACTCCAGTATATGGGAATTATGCTTCAAGTTGCATGTTGTCCAGTTGGACTTAAATCATAAAGTTAAGAGACTTCAATCCAAACAGACCATAAATGATCAAGTGACACCTAGTGGCCAAAATTAAAATTGCAAGTTTATTTACCAGATAAAGAAAACTTATTTTATATTAGTTTTAGAGATCGTTCTAGTATTCTTCGCAGACCATATTAATAGATTTATAAAGTAATTACACAGATAACTACAGAAAGAGATACCTGTATGTGTTTAGATATCTCAGGAGGAGTTAAGATCAGATATCATAGAGGGCCCATCTCTATACCGGAAGAATGCAAAGTTCCTATAATCACGGGTGCACAGGTAAAAAACACACTCTCCAAAGCCAAGAACACAGCATCCATGGGACCTGACAATATCCCAGGCTGCGTTCTACACGAACTACAGAGTGAACTGGAACCCTACCTAAGTACCATGTTCAATCATAGCCTCACCTCAGGCTTTGTACCCACTGAATGGCGCACCACGACAGTTATCCCACTCCACAAAGGGGGAGCCATGACGGACCCTGGGAACTACCACCCCATTAGCCTGACGAGCCTGGTCTGCAAGGCAATGGAACATATCATCGTGGAACTCATAAACAAAGACATTGGTAATCTCCAAATTCTGGACCCTACTCAGTTTGGATTTGTAAAAGGAAGATCATGTTTCCTAAACCTGATTGACTTCTTTGAAGCAGTCACCAAAGCCATAGATGAGGGTAAAATGGTTCACACAGCTTATCTAGATCTCGCCAAGGCTTTCGACACCATCCCCCACACTGGAATTGTAGATAAGCTCACTAAACTAGGTATAAATCCCTATGTCACAAGATGGGTTGCCAACTGGCTCACGGACAGAACCCACACTGTGAAAGTAGCAGATTCCAAATCTGACATCAGACCAGTGACAAGTGGAGTACCACAGGGTTCAGTCTTGGGTCCTCTCCTGTTTGGTATCTACTTCGCTGAAGTGCAGGCCAACACAGAAGGTCTTTGGCTAATGAAGTTTGCAGATGACTGCAAACTAGGAGCCATAATCGAAACTCCTAACAATGTGGACAAACTACAAAAGGACCTCACTGAGACAGATACCTGGTGTCAAAGCCATGGCCTGAAGCTCAATGCCAAAAAGTGTATGGTCATCCCCTTTGGTAAAAACTCTGTACCCATGAACTACCACATAGCTGGTAGTCTACTTAATGCCGAAAATGTGATGAAACCTTGGGACACAGGTGGACAGTAGTCTCTCCTTTGATAATCACATCGCCACAGTGGTCAGGAAATCCTTCTACGTGGCTCATCTCATCACAAAAGGATTCTCATCCAGAAAAAGAGGTCATTGTTCCCCTCTACTCATCACTCATTAGACCCATTATAGAGTACAACGCCCCTTTTGGTATGTACCTCACAAGACATCTACAACAACTGGAAAGACCACAGAAATACCTCACAAAGAGGATTACTGGCCTCAAACAGATGCCCTATGCAGACAGTCTCAAAAAGCTACAGCTTTACTCCATCGCATATCGCCTACTCAGGGGCAATCTCTGCCTAACATACAAAGCTATGTCAAACCCAGAGCTGTTGGACATGCTCCACTTAAAGAAATCCCAATCCCTCCGAGCTACACGCTCTAGGGACCTTAACCTTGTCACCACAATAAACAGAACATGCTGGAGGGATAGATTCCTGTCCCAGAGACTTCCCATACTCTGGAACAGACTACCTATCCATGTCAAACAGAGCTCCTCATTAGCACTCTTAAGAAAAATCTTGATTGGATGGGAAATGGGAAATTCACCCTGGGGATCACTTCTGTGGCTCTGCTCGACAGGGGCACAGGAAAATAATTTTCTTGGGTGGCGAAAGCCAGGGTACAGTTTTTGGCTAGGCTTGTATGGGCCCTAGGGCCAATAGCCTAGTACCTACCTATGAACCTATAAATGTACAAAAATGGAGAATATCTTGGTCCATAAAGGAGAGACTGGCACTGGTTAGCACAGTTCTGGGAAATTAACCGGTAAAGACTTTCATTCCAGTTTCTTTCAGTTTAATTCCAGTATCTTACACTCATATCAATTCTTTTAGGTACGAAGAATAGAGAGGGAAGAGGTTAAATGTGAGTAGTTGAGTTACATCACAAGTCCAGGAATGGTCTAGAATTACACTTGGAGTTTCTGTCCATTAATGGCAAGCATACAGAATTGAGGGGGTGATGTCCTCTACATTAATAACAAGCATACAGAATCAAGGGGCTGATGTTTTTAGTTCCCATCTAGTTGAAATGGGCAAGGAGGGTGAAGCTTAAGAGGGATTTGAAGTGAATAAAGGGGCATCTATCTCTGAAAGTATCTTAGGGGAGGGGGTATTTGAATTGTGACATGAAATGTAATGAGAGTCGCATCCATTTAAGAAGGCAGTGTTGATTAGAACATTGAAAGATGATGCGTGGTGGAAGCAAATTGAATAACAAGGATTACATTGGTGTATTGCGGGACTTTGGTAGAGAGGGGTGGGAGACGGGAAATACCATATTTATCTTGAAGACCTACTGTAGTAGAATGTGATGTGTGAGAAAGTGGTGATTTGGGAATGGTTTTATAGCAAGTAAGGGTCAAGTGTAGGTTGTGGAGAACAGCCAGTGTGTATGCCTTAATGAAGAAAATCATGGGCCTGGAAAGACACAAAAATTGCTAGAGGTAGTAATTATATTTGTCTTCAGTGAGGGGTCAGATGTAGGTAGAGGAAGATGGGGATTGTGTGTACCCTAAAGTGAACATTTTGGAGTCTTGCATGTTCTTAAGGCCTTCTAGGATATGTGAAGATTGTTGGAGGTAGTAGTTATAAGTAGGTGACTTCACTGGGTAATGATGAGGAAAGTGGCGGGTTATGTGATGGGAGAGTCTGCAAGGGGAGGCAGTTAGAGCTTAGTCATGAAATGACACAAGTCTTGGATATATGAAGGTAAAGATAGCAAGGGCCCAAAGGATTCCATTTTCATTGGATCACAAGAAGGAAGCAAGCACATCCCCCCACCCCCCACTTAAGTGCTTGTTTCTCTGAACCATCTCTTGTCCCTTCAGCCTTTAACAATAGCCAGTAAGTACAATAAGTTATCTTTAATTTGTGTGTACTTTCATGACCAGATTAGTCCCACTGGGCAAGTGGCCTCTCTTCAGAGGAGACCTAAGGTGGTATTCCCTCTGACTAACTTTCAGGTAACGAAAATCAGCACTTGTCAAATTTATTTTCATACTTTTAATTCATTTCATACACACAGCACAATCCTCCTTTGAAGGTACAAGTGTATAGGTTTTAAGTAAAGTGATTATAAGCAGCAGTTTTTTTTTTTGTCACAGGCCATAAGAGGATTCTCCTTGGCTTGCGAGATGATGCTGTGGAGACACTTGGATGCTCCTGATGATAGATTGGCAGACACCATGGACATAAAGCTGTCACTAAAAAAACAAGTTATTTTCTGAGCAGTTTTTTTACCAGTCAGGCAGTCTGTTCTACTAAGATGGTTTATTTTTATTGACTTGTCATTTAAGCTGTCAACTAAATGGCAGAATGCAAGAAAGTCCGTATATATTGATATTCATTACAGTAACTTAAAACTAAAATAAATTTCCTCACTTGACTGGGTTGTTGGAAGAAAACAAACACTTTTCAGGCAGCAGCACGGTTCCAGTGCTGTTCTGCCACATCTGACTCTTGTAGCAGCCCTTTGAATAGCTGCTGCCATCCAGACTTTACTAGACAAGTAGGGAAAGGAAGTGTATTGTCAAGCCTTTCTTCTGTATCTCATACACACCCGTAGATAGTTTTTTGAGTCATCAGTCCACCTACATTATATCTGTGGGATGTGGGAGGAAACTGTATTTACCTGGGTGAAACTTGCTTGAATACAGATAGGGCATGCAGACTCTGCACAGACTGCTCCTTTGGCAAGAATGGAAGCAGAGAACCTCTTACTGTAAGATGGCAATTCTGTGTACTGTGCCATCCAGTTCATCCTTAGCCTTATTTAGCAACACTGGGAATCTTCTGTCCAAACTGAGCCTGTTAATTGATGGAAAGTAAGATTACAGTGGAATTTATGTTCAGTTTTGGTTTAGTCTGCAGATTACAGGATAGTAGAAATTAGAAGGACATAAATAATTAGTTCTGCCTGTTGAATGATTAAGTACCTCCTTTTAAGTACCTCCTTGCCTTCTTGCAGTATCAAAATGCAGCATAGTAGTAGCAGGTTACTGTCATAAACCCCTTTGTGTAAACTTGCATCAGCAACACTTGTTTTCTTTAGGCTGAATTTAAAAGCTGGTTTTTAAACTTACTTTTCATACTGAACCTGCAGGGGTGCCACAGGAGTTTGAGAGATTTTGTTAGCTGCAGGATAAAAGAAGTGAACCAGACCTCTAATTTAGTGTTTTAATCATTTCTGCTGTACAGAAGACCCAGCACATCAGTGATTGCAAACTACAGAACACTGCACACTTGGTGCAGATTGCAGCCTAGCAGGTAGGAGAGGTATGCCTAGTATTTGCTCTTACTGTAGGTAGTAAAGAGGTTGTCTGTATGGGATGAAGGGGGGAAGCAGCCACCAAAGTTAACTGTCACATAAGTAATGAGTAATGAATTTGGCAAGGGTAAAATAACCTATATATTTGAATGATAAAACTTTTAACACCTGTAGAGTGGGGTGAAGAGTAGAAGGGTCCTTATCAGTGACGGTCTGCACAATACGTGTATGTGAATTACAGTGCTGCAACGTTATTTTAGCATTTTTGGGGACAAGATTTAAGTATTGCTGCTTTCCCTTTCTAACGAGTTCTGTCCATTTCTCTTCCTTGTAACTGGGTGAAAGAGACTAAAGAACACAGCTTCCATGGGACCCAGTAGTATCCCAGGCTGTATTCCGCACCATCTCCAGCAAGAACTAGCTTCGTCAATGGGCACCTTATTCAACCACAGCCTAAGTACAGGCTTCATTCCAGCAGAATGAAGTACTGCCATTGTAATCTTCTTGCACAAAAATGGTGCCACTACTGACCTTGGAATTTATTGCCCCATTAGCTTGACAAGTCTGATCTGTAAAGCAATGGAGCATGTTATGATCTCATAAACAAGGACATAGGCAATCTCCAAGCACTTGACCCTACTCAGTTTGGATTAGTCAAGGGCAGATCTTTCTTGTTAAACCTGGTTGACTACTTTGAGACTATCACCAAAGCCCTGGATGAGGAAAAGTCAGTACATACAGCTTACCTTGACTTGGCCAAGGCCTGTGACACAATCCCCGACTCTGGCATCATTGAGAAGCAAACACAACTTGGCGTAAATCTGTATCTTCATAGGTAGGTACTAGGCTATCGGCCCAAGGGCATATGTAAGCCTAGCCAACAAGGTTCCCTGGCTTACGCCACCCAAGAAAGTTATTTTCCTGTGCCACTGTCGAGCAGAGCCACAAGTGATCCCTGGGGTGTATTTCCTATTTCCCACCCACTCATCAAGATTTTTCTTGGAGTGCTAATGAAGAACTTTGCTTGACATAGATGGGTAGCCTGTTCCAGAGTATGGGAAGTCTCTGGGACAGGAATCTATTCCTCCAGCATGTCCTGTTTATTGTGGTGACAAGGTTTATGTCCCTAGAGCTTGTAGCTCGGAGGGATTGGGATTTGTTTAGGTATAGCATGTCCAACAGCTCTGGGTTTGACATAGCTTTATATGTTGGGCAGAGATCACCTCTGAGTAGGTGATATGCTACGGAGTAAAGCTGGAGTTTTTTGAGGCTGTCCGTGTAGGGCATTTGTTTGAGGCCAGTAATCCTCTTTGTGAGGTACTTCTGTGGCCTTTCCAGCTGCTGCAGATGTCTTGTGAGGTACATTCCAAAAGGGGTGTTGTACTCTTTAATGGGTCTAATGAGTGTCGAGTAGAGGGGAACAATGACCTCTTTTTTTCCTGGAAGAGAACCCTTTTATGATGAGGTGTGCCACATAGATGGACTTCTGGACTACTGTGACGATGTGACTATCAAAGGAGAGGCTACTGTCCACCTGGGTCCAAAGGTCTCGTATCACACATTCGGTGTTAAGTAGATTGCTGCCTATGTGGTAGTTAATGGGTACAGAGTTTTTACCAAAGGGGATGATTCTGCACTTTTTGGCATTGAGCTTGAGGCCATGGCTGTGACACCAGGCATCTGTCTCAACGAGGCCCTTCTGTAGGATGTCCACATCATTTGGGGACTTGACTGTGGCTACTAGTTTGCAGTCATCTGCAAACTTCATTAGCCAGAGGCCTTCTGTGTTAGCCTGTACTTCAGAGAAGTAGATACCAAGCAGGAGAGGGCCCAGGACGGAACCCTGTGGTACTCCACTTGTCACTGCTTTGAGGTCAGATTTGGAGTCTGCAACTTTTACAGTGTGGGTTCTGTCAGTGAGCCAGTTGGCAACCCATCTTGTGACATAGGGACTTGTACCTAGTTTAGTGAGTTTAGCTATAATTCCAGAATGGGAGATAGTGTTGAAAGCCTTGGCGAGGTCAAGATGGGCTGTGTGAACCACCTTACCCTCATCTACGGCTTTGGTGACTGCCTCAAAGAAGTCGATCAGGTTCAGGAGGCATGATCTGCCTTTCACAAACCCGAACTGGGTGGGATCCAGAGTTTGGAGGTTACCAATGTCTTTGTTTACGAGTACCATGATGATACGTTCCATGGCCTTGCAAACCAGGCTCGTCAGGCTAATAGGTCAATAGTTCCCAGGTTCAGTGGTGGCTCCCCCTTTGTGGAGTGGGGTAACTGTTGCGGTGCGCCATTCGGTGGGCACAAAGCCTGATGCGAGACTATTATTGAACATGGTGCTTAAGTGGGGAGCCAGTTCGTTCTGACGTTTGTGTAAAACGCAGCTGGGATGTTGTCCGGTCCTATGGATGCTGTGGTTTTGGCTTTAGAGAGTGCGGCTTTTACCTGCGTAGTTGTGATTACAGGGACTCTGCATTCTTCCTGTATAGATGTGGGCCCTTTACGGGGTGAGGTGAGGGTAAAGTTAGCACTGAACCTATCTGCCAGGATGTTGGCAATATTAGTTGGTTCTGTAATTTTTGTGCCTTTGTGCTGTAACTCGGAGCAAATCTGGGTGTTGCCATCGAGAGTCTTGACATAGCTATAGAATGCTTTGTGCTTGTCCTTGGAATTGGTGGCAATTTTGTTTTTGTAGCTAGCTTTGGAGGATCTTATAAGGGATCTCAGCTTACTGAGGCTGACCAGGGAGTGCACTCATGGGATTTTACTCTTTTTTTTGCAACAGTTTCTTCCTTCTGTTGTACAGTTTAATGGCAGGGGACCACCAGATTGGCTTCTGTTTGGGATAACACTATCCATGCACTCGTGCAAGTGCTTATAGAATGCATTTGGGTAGGATTCAGCAGTTGTAACTGTATTGTCCATCTGCATGGGTGTCATGAAGTTAACCACTTCTGTCTTAAGCATGTAGTAGTTGGCTTTGGAGAATTTTTTTTACCATAGTTTCCTTAATGGGGGGTAGGGGCGGGATGTGGATATCAAGGGTGATTAGCTTATGGTTGGATCGGACCAACAAGAGGAGTTGACTTCAGGTGTGGAACTCATGTTGGTAATGACTAGGTCTAGGATATTGTTGGCCCTGGTGGGGGTGTGAATAAGTTGATCCAGGGCATTGGAGTTTGAATTCCAGAAAGCGTTGAGCTAAGGAGTTGGTACACTAGTAGTTTTCCCAGTTAATGGGGTAGTTGATGTCGCCCATTGTTAGGGTGTTTGATTGAACCCTAATATTTTCCAGTACGTCCCAGTACGTCAAGAAAAGAGGAGTGGGAATTCTGGAGCATGGTGGGGGATCTGTAGCAAGCAACAATTTTGATAGCAGTTTTGCTTAGAGTTAGTTGCACTTGGATAACCTTGGATGCATTATGCTGAGCAACTAGTCTGGAGGTGTAGATATCCTTAATGAATATGGACAAACCTCTGCCTTTGGTGTTTCGGTCCAGGTTACATGGTCGAAACTGTGGTATGAGTTATAGCCTGGTAGTGCAGGGTTGCTCCCTGGAGCCTTGAACCAGGTCTCAGTCACTGCACAGATATCGATGTTCTCCATTTTAAGGAGTGCCTTGAGTGAGTGCATTTTGAGATTTAGACTTCTAGCATCGAGTAGCATTACCCTCAGTTTTTGCTTGCCTGTTCCTGTTACGGTGGTGAATTTATTTGAACCTGCCTAAAAAGGCACTATAGGAGCAGCAAGAACCTTAGCCAGTATCTGGAATCCCAATGGAGACAGGTGCAGGCCATCTGTGGCAAAGCATCGTGGTCGGTCGACCATGTCATCCCAAGCAGATAGATGCTGGATCCCCTTAGAATGACACCAGAAGCTTAGCCAGTTGAAGTCCATCATTTTGTCCTTGTACTGCAGTATCATTCTGGGCGATGGCAGATTGCTACGCAGGGCTGGGGTCATACCTGCCTGGGCTACAAGATCGGAGAACTTTTCCATGTCTCTCTTCATGTAGTCCAGGGAGGTAAGTCTCAGGTCATTCACACCAACCTGGACAATGACAGAGTCATGTTTGTACATGTTGTGGAGTGACCTGAGTGCGTGGTTATGTGGCAGATCCTGGCACCCAACAGGCACCCGACAGGCAGCTGACAGTAACCTTCTCCTTGTTTAGCTTGGTGAGTGGGACATCAGTGTGCCTGACTATAGAGTCAACTATGACTAGTGTGTTGGGTACATTGTTTTGCCTTACTGGCTGTGGTTGAGTGGCACACTGAGTCAATGTGTCATTTGGGTTGTGTTGGGTGATGGAGGTTACTTGCATTTTTGCTTTGGAGGTCTCTGTTGCTTAGACAGATTATTATTGAGAGCCTCCGCAAATGTTTTTGTGTTGCTATGTGTGGATTTTGGTGGTGTAACTTTAATGAGACTATGTGATGAGTGTGGTGTGGTTCAAATGTTTACCTTCTCCTCATGACTGTCAAGTTCAGTCTTGGTTGGAGAGAGCTTTACCTCCAGTTTGGCTAGATAAGTGCATCTCTCACAGGTTGCAGTGCTGGGTGGTAGGAGGAGAGGGTTGGCTGTGTAAATGAGGCAATTTCTACATTGCCTCAAGATGCCCAGATTCATCAGATAGACAGGAGAGAACACTGGGAGCTGACCATTGGACATGCCTGAATAAAAAACTATTTTCCTCTAGATAAGTGAGGAAAGTGAGCACAAGAGCTGTTTTTCTCTAAGCAAGTGAGAAAAGAAAGTACAAAAACTGTTTCCCTCTAGGTAATGAGGAAGATTGAGTGCTGTATTAATTAGTAGCTTATTTAGTGCTTACAAGTTCTGAGCATGAATAAGCAAATTTAAGCGCGAAAGTTAAGAATCCGTATGTGCACTAGACGAGTTACAGGACAGAAACAAGTGCAAATCCAGGCTTTCAAATCAGAAAGTTGAGAGATTGCCCAAACAGCCAATAACTACAATTTCTGGTCCAGAACCACTCCTTATGTGGTTTAGAGGTTACCTAGTGCTTACTACTCCCACTGATAAGCTAGAAGGCTTCCCTCCAACACAGAAAGGCTTGGGGGGCACAGAAGCTTACATACAGTCCTGGATATAGCAAAACTGTGTCTGGAACACTAGTTACAGGAAAGGTAGGAATCAGGCTGTTTTTTTTTTTTTACAGAAAAGTAGCAAAAACAGTAGTAAAAAAAATTCACATGCAGTGCAAGCTAGCACACGAGTATGTAGCAATATTTGACCAAACGCAGTTTAAAAATGCAATTAAATTAAAAAGGACTAAAAGCAAGTACAGAAATAGTTTATTAGGTAGAATGTGGTAAAGAGATGGGACTGGGGGAGTGTCCCCAGATCAAATCTACAGTGGGGCGGGCAACTACAAAAGCCACCAAATTTAAACTACAAACAAAAAATTGGGAGGGTGAGTGGGACAAAACAGTTGCAACAGAGATCTAAGCAACAATTCAACTCTATAACCAAAAAATATATACTCAGCTCTGTATATTTGCAGATAGACTGCAGTCTCTCAGAACACAGGTTCCAGCAATTAAATGCAGGCTGTTACTAACCGGTCTAATTTTATGCAAGTGATCCTTGCGTTGGATAACACACAAGCTGTAAAAACAAGTTATACCAACTGAAGACATGCCAGAAAATAGGGGGGGGGGCAGTTTCAACAGAGCTCTAAGCAACAACGAACAGTACAAACTCTAAAACCAAAAAATATATATATACTCAGCTCTGTATATTTGCAGATCAGTCTCTCAGAACAGGGAGACAGCAGCTTCAACAGAGATCTAAACAACAATTAAACTCTATAACCAAAAAAAAAATACTCTGCTGTGTATATTTGCAGATAGTCTTGAAGGCAGTCTCTCAGAACACAGGTTCCAGCAATTAAATGTAGACTTTTACTAAGAGGTCAAATTTTATGCACGTTATCCTTGAGTTAGATAACACACAAGGTGTAAAAACCAGTTTATACCAACTGAAGACACTGCAGTTTCAACAGAGATCTAAGCAACAAGTAACCGTACAAATTCTAAAACAAAAAAATATATACTCAGCTCTGTATATTTGCAGATAGTCTGGAAGGCAATCTCTCAGAACACAGGTTCCAGCAATTGAATGCAGGCTGTTACTAACAGGTCAAATTTTATGCAAGTGATCCTTGAGTTAGATAACACACAAGCTGTAAAAAACGTCATATCAACTGAAGATACGGTGGAAAATAGGGAGGGTGGTGGAGAAAACAGTTTCAACAGAGATCTAAGCAACAACTAACAGTATAAACTCTAAAACCAAAAAATATACTCAGCTCTGTAGATTTGCAGATTAGTCTCTCAGAACAGGGAGACAACAGTTAAGAGATCTAAGCAACAATTAACAAACTCTATAACCAAAAAAATGTACTCAGCTCTGTATATTTGCAGATAGTCTGGAAGGCAGTCTCTCAGAACACAGGTTCTAGCAATTAAATGCAGGCTGTTACTAATAGGTCAGATTTTATGCAAGTGATCCTGGAGTTGGATAACACACAAACTGTAAAAAAAACAGTTATACCAACTGAAGATACAGCACAAAATGGGGGTGGGGGCAGTTTCAACAGAGATCTAAGCAACAACTAACAGTAGAAACTCTAAAACCAAAAAATATACTCAGCTCTGTATATTTGCAGATCAGTCTCTCAGAACAGGGAGACAACAGTTTCAACAGAAATCTAAGCAATAATTATCAAACTCTATAACCAAAAATATATATACTCAGCTCTGTATATTTGCAGATAGTGTGGAAGGCAGTCTCTCAGAATACAGGTCCCAGAAATTAAACGCAGGCTGTTACTAACAGGTCAAATTTTATGCAAGCGATCCTTGAGTTAGATAACACACAAGCTGTAAAAAACAGTTATACCAACTGAAGACATGGCAGAAAATGGGGGGTGGGTGGGGAAAACAGTTTCAACAGAGATCTAAGCAACAACTAACAGTACAAACTCTAAAACCAAAAAAAAAAATAATAGTTCTGTATATTTGCAGATCAGTCTCTCAGAACAGAGAGACAACAGTTTAAACAGGGATCTAAGCAGCAAGTTACACTCTATAACCAAAAAAAATGTACTCAGCTCTGTATATTTGCAGATAGTCTGGAAGGCAGTCTCTCAGAACACAGGTTCCAGCAATTAAATGCAGGCTGTTACTAACAGGTCAAATTTTATGCAAGTTATCCTTGAGTTAGATAACACACAAGCTGTAAAAACCAGTTATACCAACTCAAGACATGACAGAAAATGGGGGGGGGGGGCAGTTTCAGCAGAGATCTAAGCAACAACTAACAGTATAAACTCTAAAACCAAAAAAATATACTCAGCTCTGTATATTTGCAGATCACTCTCTCAGAACAGGGAGACAGTTTCAACAGAGATCTAAGCAACAATTAAACTCTATAACCAAAAAATATATACTCAGCTCTGTGTATTTGCAGATAGTCTGGAAGGCAGTCTCTCAGAACACAGGTTCCAGCAATTAAATGCAGGCTGTTACTAACAGAATTTTATCTAATCAGGTGGGTGGCCAGCTAGCTCACCGACAGGATACTTAAGGTCAAAATAGGCGCCTCCACCTTTGATAGCAGACCTGTCACTAGTGGAGTTCCCCAGGGATCTGTCCTGTGACCCCTACTGTTTGGCATCTACTTCTCGCAGGTCCAGCCAAAGACAAAAGGCCTGTGGCTGACCAAGTTTGCAGACAACTGTAAGCTGGATGCCGTCATTGACTCCCCAAATGATGTTAACATACTGCAAGGGGGTCTCACAGCAACTAATGACTGGCGCCAACGCCATGGGCTCGAGCTAAAAGCAAAAAAAAAAAAAATGTATTATCATACCATTTGGGAAAACACGGCCCCTACTGATTACCATATCATCGGCAACTCCCTAGGCACACAGCCTGTGGTGAGAGACCTGGGTACTTAGGTTGACAGTCTCACATTTGACCATCATATAGCGGCAGTGGTCAGAAAAGCCTTTTACTTAGCTCCTGTCATAAGTAAAGTGATTGCATCCAGAAAAAAAGGAGGTTATTACCTCTATACTCCTCCCTCATTAGACCATTTAATTGAGTATAATACCCGGTTTGGTATGTGCCTCTCCAAACATCTGCACTAACTGGAAAGGCCACAGAAATACTTCACAAAGAGGGTCCATGACCTCCAAAACCTGTCCATGACCTCCAAAACCTGTTCTATGAGGACAGGCTCAAATCACTATCGCTGTAGTCGGTGTCGTGCAGAATGCTTCAGAGGTGATCTGTGTCTCGCCTACAAGGCAATCTTGGACCATGCCATAGTAAAGATGCTCCATATCCATAAGCCGAACTCCTCACACATTACCCGCTCAAAAGTTCTGAATTTAATATGAGACATCAACAAAACCTGTTGGAGAGACAGGTTCATCTCCTAGAGGCTGCCCCGTCTGTGGAATAGATTTCCCATACATATGAAATGGAGTACCTTGCTGACTTCTCCAGGCGAAACATTGAGTGGATAGGAAACCACAAATTTGACCCAGGGTTTCTACCTGTATTCCTTATTGATAGGGGTGACAGGTGCTAACCTGAGGTTTCTTTTTGTGGATAAACTCTTGCCTAGGCATGCAAGGACCCCAGGGCCATTAGCCTAGTAACCTGCTTTGTTCCTATGATGATTGCAGGAGTTTACTGAAAAGGTCTTAAACCTTCTCTTATCAAACAGGTTTTTGCACTGTATATTATTTCTTAAATCAGTAACCCTGTAAGTTGGTGAAAAAAAGCTTGTAGGAATTACCTGCTTAGTCATAGCAGGTCTTACAACATCGAAATACTAAACATGTAAAAATTACATGTGACCTACTTTTCCTGTTCCCCTTGGTATTTAGTAGGTTAGAGTGTTCTTAAAACCCATTGTGGGTCTCTATTCAAAACATCTGGCATTTGAATCTGTAGCAAAAAATGCACTGTTTTGTACTAAATACCAAGAGGAACAGGCAAGATAGGTCACACATAATTTTTTTACATGCTAAGTATATTATTTCCTGCTGTGGTAGTTAAGTTGTTAAAGATATTTGGTTTGTAATTATGAAGTGCCTCCACGTTTTGATGTGAGAAGTGTAAAAGCTAAAAAGAAAAAAAAAACGTTGGCAATTTTGGTTATTGATTTGGAAAAGGAAGTATTTCAGCAATCAGCCTTCCATTTTCAGGCTAAGCTTTGGGACACAGCTTTGTAAATTTGTTCAGTGGAACTGAACCAAGACACTGATTTGGGTATAGTTAAGGTTATGATAAAGTTTTCATAAGAGGAAGAGAAAGACTGACCTTTTTAAGGCATTTACTGTGTTTAGCAGTATTGGTCTGCAGGTCCTCCCCGTGGTCGAGTGGCGTTCAAAAGACATGTGTGAATGGGTGTGCCTTCGTTGAAGGTTGGGCGTTGAGCTGGCACCTCGGCACAGTAAAAATCTACTGCCAGTCATTAGCGGACCGGAGTTCCACTGTGGTGACCCCTAACTGGGAAAAGCCGAAAGAACGAATTGTGACTGGCAGTATTGCTATTAACTGTACTGCTCATTAGGTGGGTTGTATTGGTAAGTTTGGTCAGATATTACATGCAAAAAGGTTGACACAACTTTTTGCATGAATTTATTTAACTTTTCATCTGAAGTAGTTGACTTCTTTTGGTCTTCAACCTGTGGGTCTATGGATCCGAATCGGATCTGAGACGGCCACATCACTAGCATCTGATCCGAGCTCCAAGCTCCTCCCCTTACCCATAATGCCCCCCCATCTCCTTCCTTCCCTCAGATCTCGTTTGCCACTGAAAAGCTATGCATCATGGCCGCAGAGCTCCTAGCATTGTTTGGGGGGTAAGTAGGACATTTTCTTGCAGAGTTAGTATAGATTTTTTCCCTATCTTCCCTTTACAACCTCCCCTAACTGCGTTGTCCGTCGGTTGTTTACAAAAAAAAAGTAATTGTAGTTTTTCCCCTTGGCCTTTCCACTTCCTCTTTTCTGCGAATGAGTGTGTTTGTGAGTGCCTGTGTGTGCTTGTTTGTTTTTCCTAAGATGGCTGAGACCCCCAAGCCAGTATTTAGGAAGTGCACAGTGTGTGGCCATAAGCTCTCCCTAGCCGATGGCCACACTCTGTGCATAGTGTATTTGGGCATGGCCCATTTGCTCACCTCCTGTCTTATCTGCGCAGGCTTCAACCCATGGGCCCTTAAGGACAGGAGGGCTAAGCTAGTCATGAAGGGCTTTACTTCCCTCACCGGGGACGGCTGTCCCCATAACCACAACTTTGGCTACCACTTCTACTACCGCTTCTAATTCTCATCCTTCCCAGGCCTCTGGGACTCAAACTCCTGGCATGAAGTCTGGGGAAGGAGACAAGCATAGAAAGGACAAGCCCAGGCTCCGGTGTGGCCTCTTACAAAGTCAAAGACCCCTCCTAGGTCTAGTAGTCCCCGTCTCCGATCGCCCCGGTTCTCCCCTGAGCCAGATGTATCTAAGCCACCTTCTAGAGCTTCCCCTCATTGGCACTCCCGACTGGTGTCAGTGGCTTCCTCCTCCTGATCCACCCATAGCTGTAGTGAGGCAGGAATGGACAGGGTGATGCAGAAGGTCATCCGCACCCAGATCCATACGGGAGTCTTGCCAGACCCCTCTCCCTCTGGAGCAGGGAGCTTGCAGCCTTTCTTCACCCCATACAACTCCTTCTCTGATCTGACAGTCTGTTTTGGAGTCTTTGGATCCGAGGACTCTCAGGTTGGGGGGTCGGCGCTGAAGTTCCTAGAGGCATTTGGCATGGGCCCATCTACCTCCTGGGTGTCACCTCCCGTGGACCCGCTTGTGGACCTTATAACATCTTGGGCATGGAAGGAACCAGACACCATGGTGCCTATTCCAAAGCACCCAGACAAGGTACTTAGTCCCCCACCAGTCAGGACTAGCTGGAGTTAAGGGGTCTCCAGTAGATGCTATGGTGGTGGCAGCCACCACCAAGAAAGAGTTCGCGCAGGAGAGCTCTACGGTCCCTCCTCCTTACTGGGAGTTGAGGACTGTGGAGCATTTGGGGAAGTGGGTGTATATGCTTCAGCAACCTTTACTATAAGGGCACTGAATTATATGGCGCATGTCATCTGACTACAGCGTGACTTAGTTAAGGAAGTTGCTGAGTCGCGTCGGTTGAGGGCAAGAAGATGTTCTTCGTGTGTATGGCCAAGCAGTAGTGAATATGTCCATGCACCTCCTTTCCCATAGGTTCATAGGTCGGTACTAGGCTATCGGCCCTAGGGCCTGAACAAGCCTAGCTATAACAATTCCCTGGCTATTTCTTCCCACACTATTTACTTCCCTGGACCCCTGTCTAGCAGGGCGACTGATGTGATCCCCGGGGTGAATTTCCTTTCTCCCATCCAATCATCAAGGTTCCTTTTGAAGAGGGCCAAATTGGTGCTCTGCTTGACATGTATGGGCAGTCTATTCCAGAGTCTGGGGAGTCTCTGGGTCAGGAAACTATATCCTTCCAGCATGTTTTGTTTATTGTAATGACAAAGTTTAGATCCCCTGGAGCATGTGGCTCTGAGGGATTGGGATTTCTTTATGTGTAGCATGTCCAACAGCTCTGGGTTTGACATGGCCTTGTATGTTAAGCAGAGATCGCCTCGGAGTAGACGATATGCGACAATAGCTGCTGTTTTTTTAAGGCGGACAGCATAGGGCATCTGTTTTAGGCCTGTGATTCTTTTAGTGAGGTATTTCTGTGGCCTTTCCAGTTGTTGCAGATGTCTTGAGAGGTACATACCAAATGGGGTGTTGTATTCTATAATGGGTCTAATGACGGATGAGTACAGTGGGACAATGACCTCCTTTTTTCTGAATGAAAAGCCCTTAGTGATGAGGTGTGCCACAGAGAAGGATTTCCTGACTGTTGTGGCGATGTGGTTATTGAAGGTGAAACCACTGTCCACCTGTGTCCCTAAGTCTCTTATCACACTTTCGGTGTTTAGTGTACTGCCACATATGTGTTAATTCACAGGTACATGTTTTTTTCCCCCAAAAGGGATAACTATACATTTCTTGGCATTGAGCTTGAGCCCATGGCTCTGGCACCAAGCATCTGTTTCTGTAAGGCTCTTTTGTAGAGTATCGACATAATTTGGGGATTCAATAATGGCTCCCAGTTTGCAGTCATCTGCAAACTTTGTTAGCCAGAGTCCCTTAGTGTGGGCCTGTACTTCAGAGAAGTAGATGCCAAACAAGAGTGGTCCCAGGACTGAACTCTGAGGTACTCTACTTGTTACTTGTCTGGAGCTGGATTTGGAGTCAGCTACTTTTACAGTGTGGGTTCTGTCAGTAAGCCAGTTGGCAACCCATCGAGTGACATAGGGATTAATGCCCAGCTTAGTAAGTTTATCTATGATTCCAGAGTGGGGGATGGTGTCAAAGGCCTTGGCGAGGTCCAGATAGGCTGTGTGGACTGCCTTACCCTCGTCCACGGCTCTGGAGACTGATTCGAAGAAGTCAATCGGTTTCAGGAGACAAGATCAGGGTGGGGGTGGGATGTGGATGTTAAGGGTGATTAGCTTATGGCTTGATCTGACCAAAGAGGGGTTGACCATAGGTGTGGAGCATCGATTCCCCATGTTGGTAATGACCAGGTCTAGGATATTGGAGCCCCTGGTTGGGACTATGGATTAGTTGATCCAGGGCATTGGAATTTATGAATTCCATGAACCGTTGGGCAAAGGTGTTGGTACACAAGTAGTTTTCCCAGTTAATGGCAGGGTAGTTGAAATCACCCAGTATTGGAGTGTTTCGTTGTATATTAATATTTTCCAGTATGTTTAGAAAGGTGTAGTGAGAATCTTGGGGCATGGTGGGGGATCTGTAGCAAGCTACAATTTGGATTGCAGTCTTACCTAGTGTTAGTTGCACCTGTAAAATTTCAGACGCATTGTGTTGGGCAACTAACCTGGTGGTGTGAATATCCTTGGTGAATATGGACACTCCTCCACCTTTAGTGTTTCGATCTTGGTTTGGTGGCCGAAAAGTGTGGTAAGAGTTGAAGCCTGGTATTGCAGGGATGCTCTCTGGAGCCTTGAACCAGGTCTCAGTTACTACACAGATATCGATGTTCTCCATTTTTAGGAGTGCCTCGAGAGAGTGCATTTTGAGGTTTAGACTTCTAGCATTGAGTAACATTACCTTCAGATTTTGCATGCTTGTACCTGTTATGGTGGTGGTTTTGTCCTTTGAACTTTGCCTAAAAAAGGCATTATAGGGGTGGCAAGAGCCTTTGCCAGTAACCTGAATCCCAGGGGCGACAGGTTGGAAAAGCATTGTGGTCTGTTGATCATGTCGTCCCAGGCATACGGATACTGGATCCCCTTTGAATGACACCAGAAGCTTAGCCAATAGTGAAGTCAATCATTTTGTCCTTCTATTGTGGTATGATTCTGGGTGAAGACAGGATGCTACTCAGGGCTACAGTCATACCTGCCTGGGCCACATGATCCGAGAATTCTTCCATGTCTCTTTTCATGTAGTCCAGGGAGGTACGTCTCAAGTCATTCACTCCAACATGGGCAATGACAGAGTCATATTTGTACTTGTTGTGGAGTGACTTGAGTGCATGAGTTATGTGGCGGATCCTGGCACTCGACAGGCAGCTCACTATAATTTTTTCCTTGTTCAGCCTGGTGAGTGGAACATCAGTGTGCCTGACTATAGAGTCACCTATGACTAAAGTGTTGGGTACATTGTCTTGCCTTAGGGGCTGTTGCTGGGTGGCACTGGTGTGAGCTGTGTGACACTTTGGTTGTGATTGGTGTTTGTTTGCGTTTCAACTTCGCAGGTCCTTGTTGCTTGGGCAGGCTACAGTTAAGTGCCTCCACATATGTGGATTTAGTGTTGCTATGTGTGGGTGTTGGTGATGTGAGTTTAGAAGGGCTATGTGTTGCTTGAGGTGTAGTGCGGGTGTTAACCTTCTCCTCTTGACTGTCTAGCACAGTCTTGGGTGAAAAGAGCTTTGCTTCTAGTTTGACTATGTAAGTGCATCTCTCACAGGTTGTAGTGTTAGGTGGTAGGAGGAGAGGGTTGTCTGTGTACGTGAGGCAATTGCTGCATTGCCCCAGTATGCCCAGATTCACCAGGTGGACAGGAGAAATCAACGGAAGCTTACTGTTGGACATGCCTGGTTTGGTGCTTTTTTTTTTTTTTTTTTTTTTTTGAAAAGTACAGGAGCTGTTTTCCCTTACCTTAGCCAAGGTACTTTGCAGTTATAGGCTGTTTAGTGCCTATGATTAATTTCTCCTTATTAATAAGGAGAGTTGAGTGCTTATATTAGTTTAAGGCTTCCTAGTGCTTTCCAGTAGGTATTAGAGCAAGTGCTAGTCACAGGGATGCTTAAAGGTAAGATGAAAAAAAATGGTTTATCCTAAACACTGCATTGTTCACTAGCGAAGTTAGATGTGAAAGTAGGTAACTTAACATCTGATATTGTTAATCCTCGTTCATTCCTTAAACATGGGTATCTGTTCCGACATCGGAACCAGGCCGGCCATTTTCCAAGCTCGCTTCAGCTTCAATCTGTCGAGCTAAACTCTTGCCCATAATCCCTTTCTTCCTGTTACCTCAGATTTAGTTTGCCGCGTTGTCATTCGGTTGTGTCAAGCTTCTTCTTTTGAGCTAAGTATAGTTATTTGTTGTCAGAATAGTTATACAACTTTTCTGTCAGAAAAGTTTCTATTTCGTTGTCTCTTACCCTACCGCATCTAGCGACCATAATTTCTTGAGTTTTTCTTTTCTTTTCTCTACTTTTCTACTGCAAGGTATTTCTCCCCTTACCATCGTTGGTAATCTTTCCCTTTTTTTCATACCTTCGGGTAGTCTCTTGTACCATTGCTGGTACCCTTTCTACTATCTCCCTTTTTCTATCATGGCAGATAAGAAAGGTATTCCGGGTTTTAAATGGTGTTCTGATTGTGGACACAAATTACCTACTTCTTATCTACTTTTGATGCACACTCTTTGTGAATTTATTGTTTGGGGGCATCCCATTTATCTGTTGACCCGCCCTGTACTATCTTTGAAAATGTTTCTAACAGAACCTTGTTAGAAAGGAAAAACAAGTTGTTGCTGAAGGGACTTCTCAAATCTCCCTTTTCAGAGGCTATTTCTGGGTCGGAGGCCTCAACCCCTCCTAGAAAAGTTTGGATGTTCCTACTAAGGCTAAGTCTTTGCCTTCATCCCCGGCTGTGGACTCCCGCCAACCAAAACCTAAAAAGGCTAAAGTTTCTGCTCCGGAGCTCACTCAGTCAGCCCCAGTGCTTTCGGTGCCTAGACTCTCGGCACCGAGGCCTTCGGCTCCATTAGTGATTTTGGCTCAGTCTTCTCCTGCAGCCTTCACTATATCGGCACTGAGGGGCTCCTCGGTTCAGACTATTACTACTACTGTATTGGCGCAGACCTTGACCACGGCGGCTCCGACATCTTACTCGGAACAGACGCCTCTGTTGTTGACTCCAATTTTGTCGGTTCCAGCTTCGGTACCAACAGCCACTTTGGCACCTAACTCCCTGTCGGTGCAGACTGTGACCTCGGTACCGATGACTTCTTTGGTGCAGACACCCGTAGTCCAGTCTCTCTTGGCATCGTTGTTCTCAGTGCGGACTGGTGAGGTGGGCACCGAGTTTGCCTCTTCTGTGGACAGGCCTGTTTCTCCCTCCGTTTCTGTTAGGTCCACTAGAAACCTTTCCGAACACGATGTGTTGGGTCTTGTGGATCAAGTGCTCCTGGCCAGAGATATTCTGCCCCCCCAGGACCTATCCTTCCTTGGGAAGTGATCATACATCTCCAAAGACCCCCTCTTATTCTCCTCTTTCATTGCCTTTGAAGTCCATGGATATAGCACAGTCTTCCCCCTCTGCAGTTCCCTTTATGGATCTCACTAAGGAAACGCAGTTGCCTTCGTGGCAGGAAAGTTTTGCTACGACCCAGGATGTCAGTTGTGACGCACGTAATTTGCTGCTCCATAGCCATCTGGGGACTCCGGGTCGGCAGGCTGAGCCACTTGGGGGAGGGGTGACCCCTGTCCTGAACATTCATTCTGCAGGTGGACTGGCCTTCCAACTGATGGAGAAGGCTTTCGCTACTTCTGGCGATACTGGACTGTCTATCCCCCCGCCCTCCTCTGGTACACTGGTTTCACAAGTCACACCTAATGGACACCGGGTGCAAGGGCCTCAGGACATATTCCCACAGAAAACCCCTTTTCCGCTGTCTTCCCCAGCTTCTCCCAATGAGGAAGTCCACCAGAAAAGTTTGTGTAAGAGGAAGCACATGGACTCCACTGAGGAGTCCCTCACTGAGGACACAAACTTTGATGAGGGAGGAAGGATCCCCTTGGTCACCCTGTGAGGTATCCTTCGGTGATATCCTCGAAATCCTTAGAGAGAGGTGACTGGCAGTCCTCTAATCCGACCTCTGAGGAGTCTGTTCCTGCAGGCTTTTCGCGCCCGGCCCCCTACCTCCTGGGTTACTCCACCTGCCAATGAACTTGTCCGGCTTATCGTGCAGCATGCGTGGAAGGCTCCTGACACCGTCGAAGCTATTCCCCGGAGGCCAGATAAGATTTTTTCCCCTCCTGCTACGGATCCCCATTGGTCAAAAGGTCTTCCTGTGGATGCTTTGGTGGTGGCCGCAACAAAAAAGGATCTGGCAGAAGAAGTAAGCCAGACTGTCCATCCGTCTAACGGAGTCCCAGGCCCTGGACAGGATAGGGAAGTGCACCTTTGCGTCAACAAACTTTACTATCAGGTCCCTGAATTATATGGCACATTTTACCAGGCTTCAAAGGGATCTGATTTCTGAGCTCTCTGAAACCTTGGCTGGGGCCGTGTCTGATGAGGTCTGTGACAAAGTGGCCTCTCAGCTGGCCGCCATTGAGTCAATATCTTACTCCTCTATGCGAATAATATCTCACACATCAGAAGGAGCAGCTAGAGCAGCGGGTTCAGCTTCTCGTCTTGAGACGACACGCCTGGATGCACTTGTGCAATTTCACGGAACCCTTTAAGGTTTCCTTTCTTAACGCTCCCATTGAGGCCTCTTCGTTGTTTGGACCCAAAGTTAAAAGCACACTGGCCAGATGTGAACAGGATGGCAAGACCCTTTCTGCCGTAGGTGTCTGTTATTCTTCCCCTCAACATGCTTTCTCCGAAACCCAAAGAGTGGGAAGATATTGTTCAAGAAATCTCGGGGTCCTTTCTGTGACACACAGGCCGAGTTCTCCCCTAGAGGCAGAGGGGAAAACTCACAGGGAAGATGCTCCTTTCGGGGCAGAGGGAGTCCGCGTAACCAGGGTTCCAGGGACTCTTTCCCTGGCCAATCCTACCAGTTCTCCTGAATAGCGGCCCAACTCCTTTCCTCTGGAGGTGGTTGGGGGTCGTTTCTCCTTTTACCCTTCTGCCTGACTAACCATCACCACCGATTCTTGGGTACAAAGGATCATAATCAGATGTTATCATATCCCCTTCAATATTTGTCCTGTCCCTTCGAAAAACCTTCCTGACGTTCCACCCAGTCAAAGGGAAGAAGCAGCACTAGAGATAGAAAAGCTGCTATGAAAGAGAGTCATCCAAATAGGCCCTCCAGACCAGATAGGATCCGGATTCTACTCAAGACTATTTATGGTGCCAAAGAAAACCGGGGACTGGAGACCAATTTTGGATCTCAGTGTGTTGAACAAGTTTGTGAGAATGCAAAAATTCTGGATGGTCACAATACAGTCTATCCTCCCGCTTTTGGAAAAAGATGATTGGATGTACTCGATAGATCTTCAAGATGCGTACTACCACATAAAATTGGGCAGGCCATCAAGAAGATTTCTGTGCTTCCATGCAGGAGCCAGTCAGTACCAGTTCAGAGTACTGCCCTTCGGACTCTCTACAGCCCCCAGAGTGTTCACAAAGTGCATGGCGGTCGTCACAGCTCACTTGCGACTTCAAGGATTCCAGGTGTTTCCATACCTAGACGACTGGCTCATTTCCGCCCCCACCAGACATCTACTGGAAGAAGCCCTGGTATACTCTCTCCTCACTGCACAAAGGCTAGGCATAACCATAAACTGGCAAAAATCCAATCTCACCCCATCTCAGTCAACAGAATTCATAGGGGTTATCTTGGACACAAAAAACTGCAGAGCTGCCATTCCAGAGCACAGAATTTTAAGGATAAAGCAACAACTGATTCCAATCCTTTCAAAGGAGAAATCCACAGCTCACTGTATCCTACAGCTGTTGGGCTCCATGGCAGCCTTCATCACCATTGTCCTCTTGTCCAGGTTTCATATGAGGCTTCTACAATGGCTACTGCTCACCCAGTGGTATCCTTTTCAGCATTCTCTTTCAGCCAAGATTCGAGTAACCCACAGGTGCAAACAGGATTTAAATTGGTGGATGACGCTAAGTCTGTCACAATGGTCTCGCCTCTTCTCCCCCCAACAACCCAAGGCCACAGTGACCACTGATGCCTCCCTGATGGGGTGGGGGGGCTATGTCAGGGACAGACAGTCCAAGGCACTTGGTCCGAACTGGAGGCCCATCTGCATATAAATGTTCTAGAGCTGAGGGCAGTGCTTCTGGCGTTGCAAGCATTCCATCCCCTGCTGCGTTTGGGACGAATCGCAATCAGACAACGTGGCGGTGGTCTGGTACATTAACAAGCAAGGTGGCACCAGATCTTACCCCCTTTATCGAGAGGCCATGAGGATATGGCAGTGGGCGATGGCTACCAACCTCTTTCTTCTAGCAGCGCATATTCCCGGGAGTTCCAACGTGATGGCAGACACAGGTGCATTCTACAACCTCACAAGTGGTCCCTGAATCCCTTGATAGTGGCGGAAATCTTCTACCGCTGGGGCCGTCCTTGCTGCGAGCTCTTTGCATCCCCGACCAGCTACAAATGCAGCAACTACTTCGCCCTGATTCTCCCTCCGGGACAGTCACCCAGGGTTGCTCTAGTCTCTGATTGGCCCTCGGGTCTTCTTTATGCATTCCCACCTTTTCCCCTTATTCCCCAGTTTCTGAAGAAAGCCTGTCAGTCGAAGTGCAAGGTGATCCTCCTAGCACCATATTGGTCTCTTCAGATTTGATTCCCCTTCCTTTGGCCTCGCCTACTAGATCGACCATGGATTCTCCATCCAACCCCGGAGTTAATCTCACATCCACAGAACCTGATTCATCCTAACTTAAACAGCCTGAAGCTTATAGCTTGGCTACTCCATTCCCTTGATTGCCAGGCAGAATGATCTTTCTTTACCAGTAGATGACATCCTCATTGCGTCTCATAAGTCTTCCACTAGAATTACTTAGCAAGTGGAAAAGATTTACCTGTTGGCTGAAAGATAAACAAGTAGATCCCTTGTCAGCACCAGTGTCGATAGTGCTAGACTACCTGGCCGACATTTTCCAATCGGGTCTATCATTAGAGTTCATTTGACTGTAATTTCTTATTTCCACGAGGGTGTCCAAGATTCCTCTCTCATGTCTCACAAAATGTGCAAGACCTTCATAAAAGGTGTGAATCATCTGAAGCCACCTTTTAGAGAACCAATTCAGCCATGGGAGCTATCTTTAGTTCTACAAGCTCTGACAATGCCACGTTTCGAACCAGCTTACAATTCTAACAAATACTCACTGACAGAGGTAAAATATCAATACAGTTGTGTCTGCCATTATGTATACTTCAAGATAAAATATTCTGATACCCAGGATGTAGCATGGTTTTGGAATTATTTATGCAAGTACGAACAAGTAATATTTGACGCCTAGAGGAGCAGTAGGAGGTAACTGCAAATGCACCTGGAGGCGTCACTCGGATGTAATGAGTTAAACAGTACTAGGTCCTTTCGTAAATCTGACCAGTTATTTTTGGCCTTTTCTGGACCTAGATTAGGATCTGCTGTTGCTAAGGTCACATTAGCTAGATGGTTAAAGGACTGTGTGATCTTCATTTATACACAATGTAATATCTCGTTGCCTACTACCATGAAAGCTCATTCAACAAGGTCGGTGGCAACTTCTGCTGCCTTCCATGCCAGAGCTCCTTTACATGACATCTGTGCAGCTGCAATTTGGGCTACACCTCATACCGTCATTAATCATTACAAGTTGGATTTAGCCTCCAGGGGAAGAGCATCTTTTGGATCTGTGGTGCTCAGAAATGTCCTTTCATGAGAGCCTCCCAGTAATAGAGGTATCTGGGGACTCTGTCCCATGCGTAAGGAATGAATGAGGATTAACAATATCAGATAAAGCAGTTATGTCTTACCATAACATTCCATCTGTATTGTTGATCCTTGTTCAGTCCTTACGACTCTCCCTCCTTCCCCCTCCTGTGGCTTCTAGTGGATCTCACCATCCGGTTCTCTTAGGTTATTTGACCAGAGGTAGCCTTTGCCTTCTTTTGACTTGCAAACTCAATCTGAGGTAACAGGGAGAGGGGGATTATGGGTAAGAGTTTAGCTTGAGAGTTTGAAGCTGACGTGAGCTTGGAAAACAGCCGGCTCGGTTCTGAGGTCGGAACTGATACCCATGCGTAATGACTGAACGAGGATCAACAATACAGATGGAACGTTACGGTAAGACACAACTTCTTTTTTTACCTGTCTAAAAAGTTAAGTTTTAGTGGAGAGTCACTATTTTTAAAACAGCAAGCTAGATTGAAAGGGGGTGATCACATTTGTGTTCCGGTACTATGGAATACAGTAAAATGGCCAATAAATTTAAATAGTTGAAGGGGAGTGATTTCACAAAATGATAGTTTTGTGCTTATACAAGCCCGTGAAAACAGAGAGGAAATGAGATATATGCTCAAATTAACATAAGAGGCAGGCAACTAGAAAGACAGTGGTATTTAAAAACATGACCGTGATAAGATGGGGGGGTCGACTGTGACAGGGTGGGGAAAAATTTCTGCCTGGCTCACAAGAGACAGAGCTGTGGAGTCTTTTGAAGTTTTAATATGCTGTTAAAAGCAGAACACAAGCAAAACACAAGGTAAAGAAAACAAATCACAGCACTCAAAATATAAAAAGGCAATAAACTAATACAAAATACAACAAATAAAAAGCAAACCAACCTTTCTCTCACAAAAAAGTGTAGAAGAGTCTGAGTGAGCCTTTCCAGTAAAGCCATGCTATGGAAGGAGCCGCCAAGGCGGCTGGTTCTGGCATTGCCATGAGGTGCCACACCTGGCTCCAGCTTTGTCAATTCTCGGAACCCTTCAAGTCATTGTTTGCAAATGCCTCCTGTGATGGTTCTTCCCTGTTTGGGAAGTCTGTGTGTGAGACCCTAGTCCAGAGTGAGAAGGACGGGAAGACACTGTCTGCCATCAGGATCGGCTTCTCTGCCCCTGAAAGATCCTTCTCTAGGAATCAGAGCAGGACAAAGGAGATGTGATTCCGGAAACCTCAGTTGTCCCGGGACACTCAGGACACATTTTCTCCCAGAGGCAGAGGGGATTATGATAGACGCTGGCCCAAAGGTAGAGGGGGTCCGAGAAAGTTCTGGTCTTGAGAGCCATTCTCTGACAGGCCCGCGCAGCAGCCCTGAGGGGCTGCCTGACTGCTTTTCTCTGGAGGCAGTTGGGGGTCATCTTTCACTACACCAAACAGAGTGGGAGTCCATAACAGACCGTTGGGTGTTGCAAATCATATCCTGAGTTTATTCCATCCTCTTCGTATATCCACCTCTCCCACCAAAACACCTCCTAGACGTTCCACCCAAGCAAATGGAGGTAGTAGCTCTAGAAATACGCAAGCTGCTAAGAAAGCGAGTCATCCAACCCGTTCCCCCAGACCAATCCAGATTAGGCATTTATTCCATGTTCTTTTTAGTGCCAAAGAAAACGGGGGACCTAAGACCCCTTCTGGATCTTTCTAGCTTGAACCTGTCAGTAGCCAAGGAGAAATTCCAGATGGTCACCCTTTATTCCATCCTGCCCCACCTGTAGGCAAAGAATTGAATGGGCTTGATCGACTTCCAGGACGTGTGCTATCATATCAAGTTTGTCCGCTTCCGGCTGGGGGCCAATCACTATCAGTTCAGGGCCCTTCCCTTTGGCCTCACCACAGCCCCCAGAGTGTTCACCAAAGTTATGGTGGTTGTAGCGGCTCACCTGAGGGAATTCAGGTCTTTTCTTACCTGAACGATTGGCTCCTTGCTGCCACCACCAAGCATCTGCTTTGCCAAGCCAGGGACTATTTCCTTGTATTAGTGAACAGTCAAGGCATTACTATCAGCCTCAGCAAATAGTCATGGACTCCAGTCCAGATTCCAGTCTTTATTGGAGCTCGGTTGGACACCATCCAAATGAAGGTTTACCTCACCCCGGAAAGGGTATACAATCTAAGACTTCATGATTCTTACATTCTTCAGGCTCGTCTTCCCTCAGCGGGGACAGTTCTACAGGCTCTGAGTTCCATGGCAGCCACAGTCTATCTTCTACCCTTTGCACGACTTCATATGCAAGTTCTCCAGTGGACGCTGGCAGTTCAGTAGTCTCTTCTAGACCTATCATTGTCCCATCCAGTCCGTATATCCCAAGCTTGCAGAGACTCTCTTCGCTGGTGGATTCTCTCCCCAGACCTTGTCAGGGGATGTCCCTTCTGTCCTTTCCCAAAACCACAGTGACCACAGAGGCCTCCCAGCTAGGGTTGGGGGGGGACATTGCTCAGGAAGGACAGACATGTGGTCCCCCTTCTGAGACCAATTTGCATATCAGCGTCCTGGAGATGAGGGTGGTTCTTCTAGCGTTGCAGGCCCTTCATGCCCTTCTTCCGCTAGGGACTATTGCGATCCAGTCAGACATGTCAGTAGTCTGGTATATCAGCAAACAAGGTGGAACCAGGTCTTACCCCCTTTGTTGCGACGCCATGAGAGTGTGGGAATGGGCGATTTCCACTGGCCGTTTTCTGGTGGCAATGCACATCACGGAACAGTAAAACATCCCAATGGACAGACTCAGCAGAACTATTCTGATGCCTTACGAATGGTCTCTGAATCCTTCATTAGCGGAACAGATCTTCCTCAAGTGGGGTCGGCCTTGCTGCAACTTCTCTTTGCCCTACCCCCTGTTGCCTCTCATTCCGAAGTTTCTTCAGAAAGCTCACAGGCTGGGGAGCACAATGATCTTCATTGCTCCATTCTGGTTTCACCAAGTCTGGTCCCCCTTCCTTTGGTCTCATCTGGTAGTTCCACCATGGATCTTGGATCCAGTTCTGGATCTCGTTGTACATAGGCAACTGAGATTTTATTTACACAGAACAAAATCCTTTCGCAAATCTGATCAGTTGTTTGTCTCTTATTCAAAGCCATTCTTAGGTAAGCCAATTTCTAAAGTGACCATCGCTCATTGGATTTCCCAGTGTATCATTCGAGCATATTCTGACAAAGGCATTTCCCCTCCAGGTCAGGTAAAAGCACATTCCACCAGAGCTGTGGCCACTTCAACAGCCTTTTGGTCCAGTGTCACTGGATGATATTTGTTCTGTGGCTACTTGGTCCTCATCTCATACCTTTGTCTCACATTACAAATTAGATATTGTATGTAGGAGTAGGGCATCTTTTGGCTCCGCGGTGCTCTGGAATATCCTTCCATGAGGGTCACCCAGGTGTTAGTAGCTGGGGACTCTGTCTCACAGGTTGAAGACCAAATGAAGTCAACTACTTCAGATAAAGAAGTTATTTAATCATCATAACGTTCCATCTGAATAGTTGTACTTCATTTTTGTCTTCAACCATCCCTCCTTCCTTCCCGCTGACCTTGTCACTATTGTCCTACCCTTGTATATAGGAGGTGAACACTACAGTGGCTCACCTTGTTATGCTTCGCTTAGGAATATTGGGATGCCATTACTGGTAAGGTCTGATTGGGTCGAGCTTATGTTTTGTTGAGCAGCAAACTCCATCTGAGGGAAGGAAGGAGACAGTGGGTCCTTATGGGTAAGGGGGAGGAGCTTGGAGCTCAGATCAAATGCTAGTGATGCGGCCGTTTCTGATCCGAGTCGGATCCTTAGACCTACAGGTTGAAGACAAATGAAGTACAACTACTCAGATGGAACGTTATGGTGAGTACATAACTTCTTTTTAACTGGGTTTGTGAATTGGTCCATGGATCGTTTTTGATCATGACTCTGGTCCCAAGGCAAAGATTTCAAGCATTGACTTAGAAGAATTAGAGATGGATTTAAAATAATGAGTAGATGAGTGTTGTTACTTTTTATTTAGTTATTTATTTAACATTTGTTGCCTGGGAAAGTCTGACTAGGACAGAGCCTGTTTTCAGTGGACGCTCAGGGAGAAACACTCCAGACGCATGTAAAAACTTAAAAATAAAGGCAAACAAACTCTAACATGGCATGTTCCACTTGATATGCCACAGACATTTTACTTTTTCACAGTAAACTGAAATAGATAAATGGAGAAAAAATAGTGTTATGAAAATATGATAATACTGTAATGCAGGCTGCTTTTTGTCATTCTAAAAGCTATGGAGAGTATCAATCAAAGCTGTATGGTACTAAGGTCAATGAATGACATTTGTACAGGGAGACTGAGGAACGCTAATATCGTTCAGTTTTCAGAAGAGCTTCTCCCATGAACAGAAATTGTTATAGTTGAATCCTTGGGATGTCCTATTTTACTGTTGCAGTATCCATAACATGAGGGATTCCCCACCTGGGGTGACCTGACGTCTGGCCAGTATACCAAATCCTTTTACTACTTACAAGCAAGTGGTGCTTTTGACATATGCTCCTTGCGAACATAGGGCATAAAATCGATGTCCGCATGTACTGTCCTCAGAACTTCTATGCCGCCAGTATGAACTCCATCTTCAATCATCAGTCTACTTTCCTGAGTTGTTTGCTGGTGTATCAAGCCATTTCAGATAAGTGCCCCATTGGGTTTTTTTTTTCCTTTTGCTGCTACTTTTGTGTGAGGTTTTTTCATGTCACCCAAGAAAGGCGAATGCCAGTGCAGGAGACAGATTCCATATAAGGATAGTCATGAGCAGTGTTTGTTTTGATGTTCGTCGTGCATACAGCTGCAGTAATCACATAAGGGTTCTCTGCTGTCAGGCGGTCCCTCGGTCGGCCAAATTCCAAAGTCTTGGTCCGCGTCGGTTGTTGTCGCTTTCTTTCCTGACGTCAGTGCGACAGGGGTATATAAGACACAGCCGACGCCATATTCTTCAGTCTTTTTTGCCATGCGGTGCCCGAAGCAGAAGCAGTTTGCAAGTGCCGGTCGGCCAGCTCCTGAATTTACGAAAAAATTGGAAACCGAAGTCTTCTTTAAAGCTAAGTACCCCGTTGGGGAAACTTTTCTTGCCTCAGACTGATGTCAGACAAAGTTAACAATTGTATTTCTTGTGGGAAGCAAATACCGCATAAGGATTTCCATTCCCTCTGCATACCTTGTTTAGGCCCAGACCACGACGTCTTGGGCTGTCGCTTTTGTGCTTCTTTCAATAAATGCACTATTAAGCGTCGGGCGGAGTTCGCCCAACATTATTTTGGTAAAGCCTTTGATTATAAAATGTCGGAGACTCCAACTATCGTTTTGTCCAAAAAACGCAAGGACAAGAAACGACACGCGAGGTCCGCGGTATCCACCGACACCACACCAAAACCAACTGCACGTGGTCCAGTTCTCAGCGAGATGCCTTTGCAGTCCCTGACTACCGACGACACTTCTTTGGTGGTGTCTTCTGTACCCGAGACCGCAGGTGCCTCGGCCCTTACTCAGACTACAACCACCGAAGCCACTGTGAGTGTTGAGTCTCCTAATGTGGACAGGTCCACTTCCACCCAGGGTGTCTTTAGGCCCTCATCTTCCTTTTCCATTAAGGCCTTTACTAAGTCCAAATCAGCCATGCATCCCAAGAGGCCTGTTGCTCAGGGCCCATCCCCAGGCCCCATGCCTAAAAAGCAGATGCTTAAAATGGCTGAGGATTTGATTACCCTTATCAGGGGTTCCCAACCCCCTCCAGACAAGAGACCCACAGTGGAGGAAGATTCTCCCTCTTCTGAACAGGGCTCCATTTTCTCAGAAGATTCTGATGTAGAGGAGCACTCTTACTCCCCTTATGAAGATTCGGATGCAGGAACAGTCCATTCCTTCTGTATCTCCCCCAGAGAATTTCTCTTTTGGGGAAACCTTGCACACCTTGAGGGAGCACTTCCATTGGGAAGGCTAAGACTTTTCTGATTCCAAGAAAAGGCTTAGGGAATTTCTTTTGTTACCCCAACACAGACCGCTGGCTATACCTCCTGTCTTGGACATACTTGATGATGTATACTCGGAGGCTTGTCTTAGTCCGGATTCCCTGCCTCCTGCTCCAGTCAAACCTGATAGGTACTACAGAGTTCCTAACTCTCACCAATTTCTTTTCAAAAGCCATAATGCTGACCCTGAAACCATTTCTCAAGGCCCCAAGGGAATGAAGGCCTCTACTGCCAAGAATCCACTACCTTCCGAAAGAGAATCTAGATCCTTAGAAAGGTGGGGGAAAAAGGTATACACCTCAGCCACCCTAGCCATGAGGGCCTTAAATTGTCAGTTCCATATTGCTTAAATACCAGCAGTTTCGGTTATCTCAATTAAATAAAATGTCTCAACCTGAACAACCAGATTTGAAGGAATTGCAGGATATGATGCATAGTGCAGAACAAGTGGGTAAATGCACCTTACAATGTGGCTATGATGCCTTAGAGGCCTCAAGTAGAGCTGCTGTTACAGGATCAGTCATTCGTAGACATGCTTGGCTTAGGGAACAAAGCTTGCCTGATCATGTTAAAGCTAAACTACTAGATGCTCCTTTACAAAAGGATGTACTATTTGGTACTAATGCTGAGGAGATACTACGTAAAATGGAAGAAAAAGCTAAATCTATGCAAACTGTCAAGGCTTTTCTACAGGTACAACCACCTCATTTTAGCAGAAATTGGCCTTAAAGAAAACTGGTCCTTTCCAGCCACGGACAAGCCCCAAAGAGGCAGATACAGGCGCACAAGGGGCAGAGGACAATCTCAAGGATCATATAGAGGCAGACAATGGCAAACTCCAGCACCAAGAGGTGGCGAGGACAGTGCACAACAATACAGAAAACAAACCCAATGACTTCCTCCTTTTCATGCCAAGCGAGTCTCAGCTGGTAGCTCCCTTGGGAGGAAAGCTGGCATTATTTACAAGAAATTGGCATATTATCACAACAGACAAATGGATCCTGGACATTATAAACAGAGGCTACAGATTTCATTTTCACACTCTTCCAAAAATGAGAGGCATGCCAAACCTGCCACACAATCAAAGGGCAGAGGAACAAATACAAATTTCAGAACTCATGGACATGAAAGCTATTCAAGAGGTACCTACTCACGAACAAGATCAAGGTTTTTATTCCAGACTATTCCTGGTACCAAGGAAAGGAACTGACTGGAGACCCATTTTGGACTTATCCATCCTAAATACATTTCTACTGCACAAAATTCAAGATGCTCACATTACAGCAGCTTCTTCCCATGCTGGGCAAGGGGTTTTGGCTGGTAACATTGGACCTCAAGGAGGCATACCTGCATGTCCCAATCAGACAAAGCTGCAGAAGATACCTCAGATTTCTTGCAGGTTCAATCCACTATCAATTCTCTGCATTGCCCTTTGGCTTATATACTGCGCCCAGAGTATTCACAAAATGCCTGGCATCAGTAATCGCCTACTGCAGACTTCAAGGGATACAAATTTACCCTTATTTGGACGACTGCCTGATCCAAGCGGACAGCAAGCACAAACTTCCGGAACATCTGGCTTAAGCAATACGGTTACTGAATTCTCTGGGATACACAATCAGCAAAGAGAAATCCAGGCTAACACCATCTCAGAAAATAACTTTCCTGGATGCCAACTTGGACACGATGGCCTACCTTACGCCAGAAAAACAGGGGCAACTAACTCAGTACTTCAAAATACTAGCAAATTGTAACAGGCTTACTGTAAGGAAAATCCTGCAGGCTCTGGGCTTCATGGCATCTTGCATTCTTTTAATCCCATGTGCAAAGTTGCATATGAGAAAACTTCAATGGTACCTAAAAAACCTATGGTCTCAGCACAGCCACAATTTGGAAACAATAATACCAATAATTCCATGTTTGCAAAAGGAATTTCTATGGTTGTCCCAAGCATGTCAAACAAACACAGGTCTCCCATTCTGCAAGCCTCAAGCAAATCAAGTCATCACAACAGACGCCTCAGATTACGCCTGGGGAGCGCACATGACAGACAGGTGCATTCAGGGCAAATGGTCCAAAAAGGAAAAGCACCTTCACATCAATCAAAAAGAAATGCTAGCAGTGATAAATGCAATTACAGCATTCAAGGACCTCCTGCATCCAGGACAATTATTAATAAGAACAGACAACACAGTAATGTGGTACATACAAACAAGGAGGAACACATTCATGCCCCCTGTGCAGACTAGCCATGCCACTTTGGAACTTGGCTCTGGAGGGGCAAATGGAGCTTCAAGCACAGTACTTGCCAGGTTTGGAAAACACGCTGACAGACGGTCTAAGCAGAAATATGACAGATCCGCACGAATGGAAGTTGCATCCTCAGGTGTTTACACAGATAATCCAAGCATGGGGAAGGCCAGACGTAGATCTCTTCGCCTCCCACAGGAATCATCAATTGGAAAAGTTTTGTTCAAGGACCTTCCATCCAAAGGCCTGGAGAGTGGACGCCCTTTCATTCAGTTGGACAGCATGGACAATGTACGCTTTCCCACCTCTGCCTCTTCTGCCCAAGGTGCTCTTGAAAGCAAGAGCAGACAGACCGGAGATGATACTGATTGCTCCAGACTGGCCAAGACAGCACTGGTACCAACTCCTGAGGAGCCTAACACATACTCCTCCTTGGTCCCTACCTCTAATGCCTCTTCTGCTGACTCAGCACAACTACAAAACTCTTCACTGTCAGCTGAAAACACAATCTCGCTGCATGGAAAATTCCTTAACACCTCAACAGACCTTACTCTCCAAAGAGGTACAGGATGTCATTTTGGAGGCCAGAAGGCCATATACTAGAAAGGCTTACTCAGCAAAATGGAAACGGTTTTGCTCTTGGAATGAGAAAAAAGGCCAGGACCCTACAAAACTAAATTTGCCTCAGGTATTACAATATCTAGCTGAGCTGCTGAACAGTGGAATCTCATTTTCCTCCATAAAAATCCATGCCTCAGCCATTTCTGCAGAATTCAACACGGATCCACCCTTATTCTCTCACCCACTCTTAAGACAGTTCCTCAGAGGGGTTAAGAATATAAGACAATCAAGGAAACAACCAGTTCCAGCCTGGGATCTTAATTATATTCTAGAAAAATTAACATTGCCTCCCTTTGAACCAGCTGCCTCAACAGATTTGCAATATTTGTCCTGGAAAACAGCCTTCCTTCTGGCTATTACCTCAGCTCGTAGGGTTTCGAAACTGCAAGCCCTCATGGCTGTACAGCCCTTTCTAATTTTCCGTCAGGACAGGGTTTCCCTTCGAACCAACCCATCATTTATGCCTAAAGTGGTATCCAGGGTAGCTTTAAATCAAGCCATACACTTGCCTACCTTTTACCCCAATCCTCAAAACAAAGGGGAAAGGCTGCTGCACTCTTTAGACATCCATAGACAGCTACGTTATTACTTGGACAGAACAAAGCCTTTTAGGAAATCACAACAACTTTTTGTGTCCTATGCTGTAGGAGCTCAAGGGAAGCCAGTGACCAAACAGACAATTTCAAAATGGATAGGCCACTGCATACGGTTTTGTTACTCCTATCATGGGAAATCTGTCCCTACAGGCATCAGATCCCACTCCACCAGGGCCACAGCTACCTCTACAGCCTTCCTCAGAGGAGTTCCTACCAAAGATATTTTGGAGGCAGCCACTTGGAGTTCTGTGCATACCTTCACAAAACACTACCACCTGCCTTTATATTCCAAAACTAGAGCAGGCTTTGCCACTGCTGTATTGCAGGGCATTCTGGCTCATCCCAGTTCCACCTAGTGCCTACCACCCTGTGCGTAGCTTTGGGATTCTACCCATATGTGATTACTGCAGCTGTATGCACGATGAACATAGTACAGTTTTGTACCTACCATAAATGTAGATGTTAGAGTTCTAATACAGCTGCAGTACAGGTTTCCCTCCCTCCTTCCCCTCTTGGTAAAGGACTAGTGGCTAACACCTCCTCTTACAACCTAATTTGGGTTATCCTCCTATGGTGTATTTGCTTGCAACTACTGTTTGTTGATTACATTGCATTGCTTGAATATATTTTTATATATAATTTATGTATTGCCTTCCTTCTGGGGGCACCTGACATCTGGGGCAAGAAAAGACTGAAGAATATGGCGTCAGCTGTGTCTTATATACCCCTGTCGCACTGACGTCAGGAAAGAAAGCTACAACAACCGACGCCGGACCAAGATTTTGGAATTTGTCCGACCGAGGGACTGCCTGACGGCAGAGAACCCTTATGTGATTACTGCAGCTGTATTAGCACTCGAACATCTACATTTATGGTAGGTACAAAACTGTACTTTTAAGGCCTCCTCATGGTCATAAAATCTTGTTCCATTTGTCAGGCTTTTGTGCCTAAGACATTATGTAGTTAGCTTTTGTCTCCAGCTCATTTACCTTGAGAATCCGCAACTAAAATGCTTATCAAAAGATGTAATGGAGGGTACATCTGGGCTTGAGGTAGAGTAGTCTTTGAAGAGAAAGGCCAAAAAGCCTAGGCCTGACTCTTCTGCTGCACCTTCTACACTGGACATCTCTCTTGAGGCTGATGAAGGCCCAGAGATGCGTCGGGTTCTTGGGTTGGATTAGTCAGCTGGAATCGCTTCAGAGGCCGCCATGGATCCCACTGTAGGCACGTCCTCTGAGGCTCTGCAGATGTCTGCTTCTGATGCTTAGGGGAAAACTAGACTCATCACTGAAGGCCCTAGGGGGACCCCTCAAATTTTGGATAGGGAGGAAATTCCGACTACAGTTAGAGTGCAGACCAGCATTGGCCCCTTCCACCTTTCATAAGGTGGATGTACAGTTGAAAAAGAAACAAAAGACTGAACATCTTTCTGTTCCCAGAGACCCTCAAAAGTGAATGCCAAAATTTTACCCAGGGCTTATTTAATGCCCTTAAACTTAAAACCTCCTCCGAGTGTCTCTGTCCCTTCTCCGCCTTGGATATCTTCCCCTCAGAAGAGAGTTAGAGAGCAGGAATCTTCTGAGGATGAAGTATTTTCAGCTGATGACTCTTTAGCGTGTGCCACCCAGATTCCATCTCTTTTGGAGTATGCTTATTTGAAAGAGGAATCTAATGGCACAGAATCTCCTATAGACGAGATTACCTTTGGGGAAACTTTTGACAGAATGAGGGAATTATTCAGGTGGGATTGCTTACAGGTGTCATATATGCAGCTGTTCCACCAGTTTTGCCTGCTTTACTGGATGCATTCTCTTCAGCATCCCAGCCCCCTGCCCCTAAGAAGCCAGACTGAGTTTACAAAGTGCCAGAGAGCAGCAAATTTTTTCAAATGCCCTATAGCTGACCCTGCTGTGGTTTCAGATAAATCCTTCAGACTACGGCCATCCACTTAGGTTCATAAGTAAGGATAGCAGGACTCTGGGAAGGCTGGACAAGAAGGTTCATAAGTAAGGATAGCAGGACTCTGGGAAGGCTGGACAAGAAGGTCTAACCTATGCTGCCCTAGCTTTCCATAGTATTAATTACCAAACTCGTATGACAAGATATGTTTTGTCTTTTCTTTTCCAGGTCAATCAAGTTGTTCCTTCAGAATCGAGAAAGTCAGAAAGACACATGCCTTGTCCCTGTTAGGGGCTTCTTCTTAGGTAGCACGCCATTCCATTAAGTGCAGCTATGATGCAGCAGAAGCATCCTCCAGGGCAGATGCATCAGTGTCTATTTTGAGGAGGTACTCTTGGTTAAGGCTTCAACCATTGTCAGATGGCATTTAAATCTAAGATGTGAGAGTGGTCAATCTCGCCGTTTGTTCTTACACATGGGTGTCGGAGCTGATCCTCGGCTCCGAGTCGGCCGCTTAGCAAAGCTCTGCATCTAGGAGAAGCTCGAGACCAACCTACCTCCCACAATTCCCTCTGCCTCTACCTCAGATCTAGTTTGCCGCTGCAACCGATTGCATCGAAATTGAAGAGCTCTGACCAACTTTGGGAGATAAGCTAAATTCTTACCTTTTTTTCTTGTAAAATCTGATCTTTTTGAGATCTTAAATTTTGTGTGTGTGTGTGGGTCTGGTTATCCATTTGGCTACTCTCTTATATAATATATATATATATATACATAGTTTAGTTTACCTTAGGGCCTACCCCACCTATTTACTGGATTAGGATTGATATTGCAATTTTTATTGCTGTGTTTGTGGACTTGCATTTAATCATTTTGACAAGTGTTTTTTTGATATTGGTACAGTTTTTTCCTCCCAGGATGTCTGAAAAAGCCAAGTCGGGATTCAAGAGGTGTCAGTGTGGGCAAACGATGTCTGTCACTGACAACCATAGCTCCTGTGTCTACTGTCTTGGCCCTCTCCATCTACAAGAAGACTGTTCTATTTGTCATTCTTTTAGTGGAAGGGTCATGACAGATAGACGCAGGAAGCTGATGGATAGAGGTCTTTTGAAGCCTGCCTTCCAAGAGGCGCTTGACAAGTCAGACCAGGCTTCTAAGTCCTCGAAGGAGTCGAAGACATCGGAGCCCATGTCATCGGCTCAGAGTTCTTCGTTTAAGGTTCGTTCACCGGTTCCACAGGCTTCGGGGCCGTGTGTCGAACTTCTTACTGTGACCGAGCCTCGAGTCTTGGAACCGGTGTCGGAGCTTCCACCTCCTGCTATATTGAGGTCGGTACCGTCCTCTGTTCCTTCGACCCGATCTTCCAGGCCCCTCTCCGACACCGACGTAGATCGTGTGGTGCAGAAGTTAATGGAGAACATGGCCCTGTCCAAGCTCATTTCAGTCTCCTCCCAATTGGTGTCGAGACTCGAAGGCCTTCCCTTATCTCCATCTGATCCTCCTCCAAGGCCTACTCAGCTTTCGGAGCCGGGGGATGTTGATCTGATGATAGTGGAGCCCTTGGTGCCGGAACCGTCCCTTCCTCGGTCGGCACTGTTGACTTCGACTCCGTCGGAACCGTTAGCGGACTCGCGGAGCCGACTATCTATCCTTGGCTCCGGGACCGAGAGTCGAACCGATCTTTCGGTGCCGACTCTCCCCTCGGTGCCTCGGCACGGATCACTTCGGCTCCGTCCTCAGGGTCGATGCCCTTGGCCTCCGCGTCGGAGATACTTCCGTGTTCTTTGGAACTGGGGGATTCCTCGGCTCAGGGTCCAGGGGCCTTTGACCTCATGAGGAAGGTATTGTCTTCTCAGTCAACCACGTCAGCAGAAGCAACTTCTCCCTCCCGTAAAGGTCTGTTGTCTACTTCTGCACCCACGACTACACATAAGCGTAGAACACCAGTGTCTCAGCCACTCCCAGAGGGAGCCCCTTCTTCCTCGGAGGCCTCATCGGATGCCCCTCCCGATGACGTTCCGAGGAAGAAGTTGTGCAAGAGGAGGCACTTAGATTCTCCACAAGAATCTTTAACATCGGATACTGACTTAGATGAGTCAGAAGGGTCCCCAAAATCACCCTCAGAGGATGTCTCCTTTGCTGACATCCTGGAGATCCTGAAGCAGAGAGGTGATTGGCAGGCCCTACCCCCTTCTGAGGATGAGTCTGTTCTGCTGAAGGCATTTGGTGCTCGCCCTTCCTCCTCCTGGGTCACTCCGCCCTTCGACGAGTTAATTGCTCGAAGGGCGTGGGAGGCACCTGACACAGTGGAGCCAGTTCCCAGGAAACCTAACAAATACATAACTGCCCCTCAGGACAAGTCATACCTTACTAAGGGAGTTCCAGTGGACGCTATGGTGGTGGCCGCAGCCACTAAAAAGGAGATGTCCGAATCTTCCTTGTCTGTCCATCCCCCTAACAGACTCTAGGACCATGGACAGATATGGGAAGCGCATTTTCAGTTCAGCGACTTTTTCCATGCGATCGCTGAACTACTTGACACACTTCACACGATTACAGAGGGATCTAGTCAAGGAGTTGGGAGATACCCTCCAGGGTAATACAGATGCTGCTGTCTTGGACAAGGTTACAGCACAGCTCAATACCCTTACGTCTATTGTGAACTCGTCCATGAGGCTCATCTCATATGTGGCCGAAGGGTCGAGTAGGGCTGCAGCTTCAGCGATTGCTCTTCGTAGACAATCCTGGATGCGGCTGTGCTCCTTTGCGGAAGCCTTCAAGTCTTCCTTTACTAACGCCCCCTTTGATGGTGCCACTCTTTTTGGCCCCAAAGTAAAGGAGACCCTAACCCGGTGTGAGCAGGAGGGAAAGACTCTGTCTGCTGTCGGAGTCCGTTTTTCCACCCCATCCAGACCGTACCCCAAAGGGCAATGAGGTGGAAAGATGTGGTTTCGTAAACCCCAGGGTTCTTTCCCAGGCACACAGGGTGATGCCCCCCCCAGAGGCAGAGGAGGGGGCAGAAATGGAAGACGCTGCCCTGGCGGCAGAGGGGGTCCGCAGATCCAAGGTAACAGGGATACCATCCCTGGGAAGCTTTTCCAGCACTCCTGAGAGGAGGCCCGACTGTCCTGCTCTGGAGGCAGTCGGGGGTCACTTAGCTTTATACCCTCAGGCCTGGCAAAGCCTTACTTCAGACAATTGGGTAAAAAGCATTATTACCAGAGGTTACAAAATTCCCTTTGTATTTCCCCCATTACCACAAAAAAGATTCCCAGATGTACCACCCCATCTTCGAAAACCTGCAGCTATAGAAATCTCAAAGCTGCTAGAAAGAGTCATCCAACCAGTCCCGGCGGACCAAAGAGGATCCGGAACTTACTCAAGGTTCTTTTTAGTTCCAAAAAAGACAGGGGACTGGAGGCCAATTCTGGACCTTAGCACTCTCAATACATTTGTGAAGAAAGAAAAGTTCCGGATGGTCACGCTTCAATCGATCCTTCCGTTTTTACAGAAGGACGACTGGATGTGCTCAGTAGATCTCAGGGACGCCTACTACCACATCAAAATGGCCAGAGTGTCCAGAGATCACCTGCGCTTCTGGCTGGGAGCCAGCCACTTTCAGTTTCGGGCCCTGCCCTTTGGTCTAACCTCAGCCCCCAGGGTTTTCACCAAATGCATGGCGGTGGTCGCGTCTCACTTGAGACGCCTAGGATTCCGGGTGTTTCCATACCTGGACGACTGGCTTCTTACTGCCACCACCGAGCGTCAACTGATACAGGCCAGGGACTACACAATCAGCCTTTGTGCTCAGCTAGGGATTTCGATAAATTTCGAAAAATCTGCGTTACAGCCCTCGCAGCATATTTCATTTATAGGGGCAGATCTAGATACCCTTTCTTTGCTACTAAAACTCCCCTCCACAAGAATAGCTTCCCTGCAAGAACACGTATCTCTCCTGCTATTGTCCAAAAAGTCCCCAGCCAATCTAGTCCTGAAAGTCTTAGGGCTCATGTCAGCTTCCCTCATTGCAGTTCCCATGGGGAGGCAACACATGAGAGTTCTCCAATGGCTGCTGTTCGCACAGTGGTTGTTCCAGCAATTACCGCTGACACACAAGATTCACATAACGAATACCTGCAAAGCACACCTGTCTTGGTGGTTACAGAATCACAACTTCATCAGCGGCCGACTGTTTGTGTTACCCAAACCAACAGCCACAGTGACCACGGACGCTTCCCTGATAGGGTGGGGGGGCATCTTTCAGGGGCAGACAGTCCAAGATGAATGGTCCAGCTTAGGGTACAACCCACACATAAATGTTCTAGAGATGAGGGCAGTGTTTCTAGCGTTGCAACACTTCTCCCCCCTTCTACCTCTAGGGACTATTGCAGTACAGACGGACAATATGTCCGTAGTCTGGTACATAAACAAACAGGGAGGAACCAAGTCTTACCAGTTGTGCAGAGAGGCCATGAGAATTTGGCAATGGGCAGAGTCCACGGGTCGCTTTCTAAATGCAACGCACATCCCGGGGTTATCCAACGTCATAGCGGACAGGTTGAGCAGAGCCATCCTGTTACCTCACGAGTGGTCCCTCAATCAGAAAGTGGCGGAAAGGATTTTCCGCAAATGGGCCAGCCTTGCTGCGATCTGTTTGCATCTCCAATGAACACCAAATGCAGAAGCTACTTTGCCCTTTTACCCCCTCCAGGGGATGTCCCCAGGGACGCTCTGATTCACGATTGGCCCCCAGGTCTCCTGTATGCTTTCCCTCTTATACCACTGATCCCGAAATTTCTTCAGAAAGCCAAAGACCAGGAGAGGACTATAATTCTCATTGCCCCATTCTGGCCTCGACAGATTTGGTTCCCCTTTCTTCAAGCCCACCAAATGCAGGAGCCCTGGATTCTGGACCCAGTGCCAGATCTGCTGACTCATTCGTCAGGAGCTCCTCACCCGTCGCTCCTATCCCTCAAGTTAGCAGCCTGGCTGCTCCACTTCCCTATTTAGCCAGGTCTGATCTTCTTTCTCCGGCAGTTCAGAACATTCTGGTCACCTCCCATAAGGCTTCCACTACTAAAATCTATTCCAGTAAGTGGAAACGTTTCGTCTACTGGGCGACTACACAGCATTTGGATCCTTTAGTAGCCCCCCTAAACAAGATTTTGGAATTCCTGTCCATTCTGTTTTACCAAGGAGCCTCTACTGCCACTTTAAAAGTTCAGTTGGCCGCTATTTCCAACTTTCACATAGGAGAAAACGGAGCTCCTATTATGGCTCATAGGCTTTGTAAGGCCTTCATGAAAGGGTCCTTTCATCTCAGACCAACAGTTAGGTCACCTACAGCTCCTTGGAATCTAAATTTACTTTTGTCCCAGTTAATTTTACCACCCTTTGAACCAGCTTCTTCCTGTTCCTTAAAGTTCTTGTCCTGGAAGACTCTTTTCCTAGTAGCTATCACTTCAGCCAGACGAGTATCAGAACTTCAGGCACTTTCCATCAAACAGCCATATTTAATTTTTCACCCTGACAGGGTATCATTACGCACCAACCCTTCCTTTCTCCCTAAGGTCTGTTCGGTTAACAACATTAATCAGTCCATTGAGCTTCCTACATTTTTCAAGAACCACTCCAACAAATTGGAATACATGTTACACAAATTGGATGTTCATAGACAACTCAGATTCTACCTGGATAGAACTAAGGACCATAGGAAAGTGGACCAACTGTTTATAGCCTTATGGAAACAAAAAGGGCATGGCAGTGACGGTTTACACTTTCTAAATGGCTAACTGATTGTGTAACCTTCGTGTATTCTGCTTCAAACCAGAATTTGTCCACCAAACCAAAGGGACATTCTACTAGGTCAGTTTCCACATCTCTGGCTCATGCGGCTCGTCTACCATTGGACACTATTTGTGCAGCCGCCACTTGGTCTAAACCGCATACATTCATTACTCATTATAAAGTTGATAGGACTTCCAGGGATAGAGCATCTTTTGGTTCCACTGTGCTCAGGAACGTTCTTCCGTGAGTCACTCAGGGTAACGGAGCTAGGGACGCTATCAATGTGTAAGAACAAACGGCGAGATTGAACACTCTCACATAAAGAAGTTATGTCCTTACCATAACGTTCCATGTGGAGTGTTCATCTCGCCTTTGTTCTTACATCCCCACCCTCCCACCCTCAGGTCTGGAAGAAAGTACGGATTTAGAAGTCTGGTCTGTTTGTCTCCCACTAGTGGTCTCTCTGTTGTTTCTACTGGCTTGAGCAAGTGTCCGCTCCTTATGTATACTTATGTATTCCTGTTATGCTTGATTACCTTTGTTATTGCTGGATCTGGTATTGTTTTGCAAACTAGATCTGAGGTAGAGGCAGAGGGAATTGTGGGAGGTAGGTTGTTCTCGAGCTTCTCCTAGATGCAGAGCTTTGCTAAGCGGCCGACTCGGAGCCGAGGATCGGCTCCGACACCCATGTGTAAGAACAAAGGCGAGATGAACACTCCACATGGAACGTTATGGTAAGAACATAACTTCTTTTTAATTGCAGAGGAAGAAGGTTTTATTCTAGAATGTTTCTTGTGCTTGGGAACAATGGTACTTTGAGACCAATTCTGGATCTTTCACACCTCAACACATTCCCGAAGGTCCCCTCTTTCTGTGTGTTGTCTCTTCAGACTTTATCCTCTCTCCTTTTTCCTCAGGCTTTCATGGCCTCAGTGGGTATCAAGGATGCCTACCGTTACATTCCGGTTCATCCCCTCTATAGGAAATGTTTACGTTTTTCTGTTGCTTCATCATACATTTTCAGTTCTCTGCTTTGCTCTTTGGCCATCCTACTAGCCAAAGGGTATTCACCAAATGCCTAGCACCTGTAGTTGTTTTCTGCAGGCTTTGAGGTATCCATGTTTTTCCTTATATGGATGATCTTCTGCAGCCTGTCCAGAAATCTTACTGTAGAATCTACACTTTGTGAACCCCAAACTTTGCAGAAAAGAAATGACAATCAACTTCAGAAAAATCATCTCTCACTCCTTCTCAGGATCATGTTTTCCTAGGGTACAGGATACAGACAAACCTTATGCTGGTCTAACTGCCTTGTCCGAAGGCTCTCTCTCATTTCTTTCTTCCACAATTTTATTTCTCTACACTCTTTTACAGCCAAGGAGTTCCTGATACCTCTGGGTTTTATGGCATCCACCATTCCAATGGTACCTCTGGCCAAACTCCATATAAGAGAGAGTTTAGTGGCACCTGAAATCAGTTTAGATGCAGCATGCATATCCTCTAGACTTCGTGGTTCCTCTCCTTCCCTGTCTAAAGAACGAACTTCATTGGTGGACTCAGCAGATGCCTCTGAGCCCAGGCCTCCCTTTGCATTCTTCTCTTTACTCACAAGAGCTGTTCACAGACTCCAGATGTAGGTTGGGGAGCAGCCTTCAGTTTCTTGAAGGTACAGGGGATTGGGTCCCCGTCTCAAAGAAGGGAGCACATCAACATTAAAGTGATGAGAGCATTTCTGTTGGCTCTCAGGCCTGTCATCTTTTCCTCCCAGGACTTCTCAAATTGTTACAGACAATACCACAGTCCTGTAGTATGTAAACTGTGTGTGTGTGTGTGTGTGTGTGTGTGTGTGTGTGTGTGTGCTTGTGCAATTTTTATCTTCTGTGCAGGTTAGTTCTTATGGCATGGGAATTTGCAGTTCAGTACCATGTCACTCTTCAGGCAGTGTACGTCATCTCCAGTCAGAATTATGTGGCAGAGACTCTGAGCAGGTCTTTGACTCAGTCCCACAAATGGATGCTTCACAGGGATTTGTTTCTGGACATTGTCCACCAGTGGGCTACTCCTCAAGTAGATCTGTTTGAGTCGCCTGTGAACAGACAGCTTCCTCAATTTTGTGCTGGAGTTCCAAGTCCTCTGATTTGGAAGGTGGATGCCCTGTCAGTTTCTTTGAAGGAAATGTTTCTTTATGCAACCCTCCCCTTTCCTGTCATTCCGAAAGTCCTACTCAGGATTCAGGAGGACAAGCCAGAAATCTTGCTGGTGACTCCATTATGGCCAAGACATCAATGGTTCTCTCTTCTCCATTTAACCAACGGCAGTCATCACAAGTTGCCTCACAGCGTGGACCTTTTCACACAAGATAAAAGGATCTCTCATTCATCCACACCTGTCTAGTCTGCATCTGACTCTGTGGGTGATAGGATTTTGAATCCTTTCAGGCACCTTTTCTCTGAGGACATGCTTAGAGATGTTCTTCGTGTTTCATTGTTGCAGTCATCACACTTGGGTTATCTGCCTGCAGGTAGCTCTCATTCGGCCCAAATACCAGAGTCTTGGGATTTCTGTGTCGGATGCTGTCACTTTCCATGATGTTGGGTCGTCAGGGGTATAAAACATGCAGCCGATGCCATTACATCAGCTTTTCTTGCCGTGCAGAGTCCAAAGCAGAAGCAGATTGCAAGTGCCGGTCAGCTGCCTCCTGAAATTTTCATTTTTCAAGTTTCAGACCTGAAGTCTTCTAAAAGATAAGTACCCCGTTGGTGATCGTTTTTCTTGCTCTAACAGATGTAAAAAAAATAATAATAATAATTGTCTTGCCTGTGGAAAGCAAATACCTCACAGAGATTTTCATTCTTACTGCATCACCTATTTAGGCCCAGACCACGACGTTCCTCGCTGTGTCTGTCTGGTGTCTTGTTCAATGCCTGAACTATTAGTCGGGGTGTTTTTGTCGCTAAATTCTTTTGCTCTCATTCTCCGTATACCGAAATGGCTTTGATAAGCCATCTGATACTGATCTTCCAAAAAAAGTAAGGATAAAGACAGAGACAGACCACATAGGTCCAAAACTGCTGACAACACTTCTGTTAAGCTAGTCGCCAGTCCGCCAGTACTCAGTGAGGTGCTTTCGCAGCCCCTGATACCCACTTCTACAGATTCGCAGGCCTCTTCTGAGACCCATTCAGAGTCTGGTATACCGCGAGATGCTTCTTCGACTATGGAACCTACGGATGTCTCTACCTTGGATGGGTCAGGAGCTGCTGTGCAGGCACCAGCTTCGGAGGGTGTATTCAGGGCTTCTGATGTTCATATTAAACAGACAACTTTGTTTCAAACCAAAAATACCAAATTTCTCTGGCCCAGAGTTCGCACTACGCCTAAGAAACCGACGACCAAAGCGCTTTCTCAGGCCCCCATGCCACAGAAACAAATGCTTAGAATGGCTGAAGAAGTTATTACTTTAATTAGGGGAAGCCAACCTTTCCCCTCCAAAAGACCTAGAACTTATTTTCCTTCTGATTCTTCAGACCAGAAGTCCGATTACTCCTGACCCTTCTGATTACCAGGACATACCTTTATCTACCTATGAAGATTCTGATGCAGAGGATTCCATTCCCTCTGCTTCCCCACCAGAGGATTTTTCTTTTGGTGAAACCCTGCATACCCTTAGAGAGCATTTCTGCTGGGAATGCCAGGACTACCCACAGTCCAGAAAGGGAATTTTTAAACTTACCTCAGCACAGGACTCTAGCTATCCCTCCTGTTCTGGAAATTATAGATTATATCTTCATGGAATCCACCCTTACCCCTGATACTTTGCCTGCAGCATGGAATCCAGCCTTACCCCTGATACTTTGCCTGCAGCTCCCAGGCAACCTAACAGGTACTACAGAGTACCTGATTCCCATAAATTCCTTTTTGAGTCCTGCTGTGGATCCAGAGACCATTTCCCATGGACCTAAAGGAATTAAGGCTACTACAAACCAAAAAATAAGAGACCAGCATACAGTGGCAACAGATCAATCCTTTATTATAAAGGTGCCCTTAGCAAAAAGACAAACTGGTTTCAGCTGCACAGTTGCATAGCCTTCATCAGTGTAATTGTCAAAAGAGTAAGAAGTACTTTATATAAATAATTCAAAGGACATGTGATCAATTAAAGATGCTCATTAAGCCCTGGTTTAAAGAGACCTCCCAGTTTAATAATCCATTTTTTTCTCCATACTGTTTAACAAATCATGCCATCCCAATTTGTGGGTTCTGGGTCTCATTATTTTATCTATTGTAGTAAAATTAAATGTGGCATTTTGGTGTGTCATTGTGTGTTATGATTCTTAGCTAGACCGTCTTCTGCGTGGAGACATGCGTGAATGGGCGTACCTTCGTTGAAGGTTGTGTGTCAGGCCTGGCAAGCCGGTACGTAAAAATTAACTGCCAATCATTAGCGGACTGGAGTTCCGCTGTGGCGACCCCTAACCGGGAAAAGCCGAAAGACACCAACAAATTGTGTGTTTATAAAGGGCAATGGTTTCCTTATGGTGTTTAATGTCGCTAAGATGTTTAGATATTCTGAATTTAAGAGGTCTGGAAGTTTCCCCTATATAGAATGCTGAACAGTTGCAACTAGCTAGGTAAACCACACAATCAGTGGCACAATTAGCAAAAAATGAAATGTCATAGACTTGAGGGGTATTTTGACTACTGAAGCTTTTGGTTTTTAAAATCCTGGGACAGTGAACACAATGACCACAAGGGTGACAACCAATTAAGGGATGACCTGACAAGGTGACTTGGGTAAGATTCTTATTATGAAGTTGACCATGTTTATAATGATTAAAGAAAGCAGCAAGATTTCTGCCTTTCTTAAATGAAAAATGGCATCTGTCACCCAAAAGTTCACCAAGTCTCGTGTCAGATGTCAAAATATTCCAATGATGTACAATATCCATTAATACCTTGGTGTTGCATCCATATGTAGTGACTAATCTAAGGGCCCCCCCACCCCTCTTACATTTGGCTTTATAGTGGAGGAGATTCTCATGCTCCATATTATCAACATTGTGTTTCGTATGTAAAATCTGGCCCATTTTATAATCTCTGTCTCTAAATCTAAGAACCAGATCGTCCCTGAAGCGTTCATAAGGGTTTCCATCAGAACAAATGCATTTCATCCTCCATAAATTGAGATTTAGGGATGTTTCTACAGATGTGGGGTGGATGAAAACTGGTGGAATGAAGTGAATTATTTTCGAGGAATTTCCAATAAACTTCGGTGGTCAGTATGTAGTCAGATGCTCTAGAAACCAACACATCCAAAACAAATGATTTTATTTTTGTCATAACTGACCATAAATTCAATTCCCCACTTCTTTTCATTTAGATATGTAATGAATTCCAAACGTTAGTCCACATTCGCTCTCCACACCAACCAGCAGTTATCCAGATATCCATTTAATCTATATATAAGTTATGGGAGTTATCATAAATGATCTGTTCCTCAATATATGCCATAAACAAATCTGCATATATTGGGGCAAGAGATGCTCCCATAGCTGTACCCTTAATCTGTAAGAAGCATTTGTCCCGATAGAAAAATATGTTCTTCGTGACCACATGTTCAGTGAGACAAAGGAGCAGTGTGTTGAAACCTGATGTATACATTTCTGTTTTGTTTAACCAATAATCTAAGGCTTCTAATCCTGCCCAGTGTGGAATATTAATATAAGGGGATGTGATGTCTAATGTACACATCAACCATTCTGGTTCTAATTGTACCGCAGAAATAATCTGAAGAAATTCAGTGGTGTCTCTAATGCGTGCTCTGACACATTTAAGAAGTGGTTGCAGGTATTTGTTAAGATAAAGGGACAGAGGTTCTGTGAGTGAATTCCTGCCAGAGACAGTAGGTCTACCTGGGGGCATGTGTAGGTCTTTGTGTCTTCGGCAGAAAATATATATTTTGTGGGCATGGATTAATGATGGCAAAATGTGATTTGGTGTTCTGACTAATAATGCTCTCCTCAACTGCTAAGGAAAGGAAATCATCAATTTGTTGTTTAAAGAAGGGGGTAGGATCAATACTAAGATGTGTATAATGTGCATCAGACAGCTGTCTATTAGCTTCCATATCGTACTGATGCCAATCTTGTATAACTACAGCCCCTCCCTTATCTGCTCCTATGATAACTAACTCATGATTGTTGGCTAGCTTAACGATGTTATCCATAGAAGTTTTTGAAATATTGTTCGCCAAAGGTCTATAGCTCTTGAATTGGAAGTGAGGATCCTTGATTATAGTGTTTTGGAATAAAAGCACATTATGATTCATAGGGGGCATGAATGAAGACTTATGATACTTGAAATCATCAGTGATCTTTGAGGTCGTCTGGTCCTGAAAAAATAAAGATTTAAATTCCTGCAAAAAGATAATATATCGTTAACAAAATTTTCTTCAGGAACAAAAAAAACAGGAATGAATGATGGTCCTTTATTCAAGATTTCCACATTTCCACAAAAGCAGTGAGGGTATGTGTAAAAATATTAGTTACATTCACATTTGTTCCTTGTGTACAAACATTTGGAGCAAAGTCTCCATATTGTTTACTTCCACGGTGTTTCCTACCCCCCCCCCAGGTGTAAATCCTGCAAAGCAGTAGAATTCCTCCTTTTCATTGCTGGGGAGCTGGTGGCACCCACTGGGTCAGTCTCTAAACCAGATGATGATTCATCACCTGATGTATCTGTACTAAGTGTGGAACCCTTTTTAAGAATAGATTTAATGCGTTTCCTTTTAAAGGGGATCCTGTTGTGTTGCGTAAATCGAACATGTTTATCCTTACCAATATTAAAAGGGGTCCCCCTTATCATAATCACCTAAGTCCCTCAGGAACAACTTCTTCTTTCGTTCCTTGAGTTTGGTTTCAAGAGCAATCAGCTCCTTACCAAGATTCTTAAGGCTGGTGTTGTATATGGGTTGCCCTTCATATGTTTTGGCCGCATCACATAACTGAGTGATGGACTCTTATCTCTTGATCTATAATCCTGTTGTGGTGCTCAGCTAATATTTCAACAAATTTAAGAGACGCCTGCTGTTTCACAACACTCCACTGTTTCAATAAAATATCATCGGGATTACTAACTAATGGTTGCGTACGGATACGTAGGCCTCTTGGTGTTATTCCCTTAGTCAGATAAGCCTGAAAAAGCTTGTAGTGCCATACATTGTTGCGTAATAGACACATATGTTTGTTCATATCCAGAAAAATATCCTCACAGCCCTCAACATAGGGACCAGTATCAGTGCCATCCACTATCAATCCGGCCGTCCCTAGTCCAAAAACAGTTAAGTCATCCCTGTCAGAGGCAAGGCCCTTTAATAGATTATTCAATTCCATGATGTACAAATCAAAAAATAAAATATTGATTATATGATGCCAGAATCAAAAGTCAAATGCAAAATACTTAATTACTAAAATTAAAAAGTGATCACATGACTAATATCCATGTGACTATGAGGCCCCGGCCGATTCATACATAGATCAGTAAGCATTAGGCCGAAAGGAAAAATCACTATGTAATGTGATCTCAAAAGTATCAATTGTGTGCAGTAGCAACCAATAGTACTGTCACAATTACTTTATTTCCTAAAGTGTAATTGGCCCTAAGCCGATCATTGTATGAACCAATAAGCCCAAGGTTTATGGAAAAAAAAACATCAATTTTCCAAATGATGTAGTATTGTACTTAATGATTCCAGCATCAATGATCACCAATACCTAATACAGGGATGAAAATATGTGGAGTAAAAAGTAAAGGAACATACCAGTACTCCTCCCCAATGTGAAGAGTCACAAAAATAAACTTAAAAGTATTTAAAGGCATCTACAAACTTTCCAGGGAATCTCCAAGGAAAAATCTATTATATCTTTATATTGGTCTTGATTATGAAATCTGGTGGCCTGCATGAGATATGATGATATATTGTTCAAAGGACAGGAAATATGTAAAAAGCTTAATCTCCTAAATCCAAATATCTGTTAATAAATGTAAGGAAATAACATAATTCTGAAGGTCAGGTAAGACCCAGAATGTGGCAATATAATATACTGCATGAAAAATACAATTGTACATTAAGGCTACTACAGCCAAAAACCCTACCCCTTCGGAAAGGGATTCTAGGGCTTTAGACAGATGGGGTAAAAAGGTATACACCTCTGCTACTCTTGCCATCGGGGCTTTAAATTGCCAGTTTCATATGTTAAAGTATCAGCAACATATTATGGAGCTAATTAAACAGAAAATGATATTGATTCCTGATTGTGCAGAACATAAAGATTTACAAGAGTTAATGCATTCTGCTAACCAAGTGGGAAAACATACTTTGCAATGTGTTTTTCATGCCTTAGAAGCATCTTGCAGGGCTGCTGACACTGGTTCTGTTCTTAGAAGGCATGTCTGGCTTAAAGAACATTTCTTGCCGGACTGTGTCAAAGCAAAATTACTAGATGCTCCAATAAATCAAGAACGTCTGTTTGGCACTAAAGCAGAAGTCCTCAAAAAGATGGAGGAAAAAGCTAAATCTATGCAAACCGTTAATGATTTCATACAGGTGCAGCCACCTAGATTAAGTAGGCATTGGCCTTCTAAAAACTGGTCTTTTCCAGTCCCTCCCAGACCTTCTCAGTCTAAACCCAGGGGCAGCAAACCACCAAGACAACAGTCTCAGGGTATGCACAGATCTAAGCAATGGAGTGCTCCCACCTCTAAAACAGGGAGTAGTAAGCCACCATCCTATGGTAAAATTTCACAATGACTTATCTTTAACTCTTCTAAGCCTTGCCCAACTACTTGCACCCTTAGGAGGAAAACTAGCCCTGCATGCAAAAAACTGGAAGTACATTACCCAGGACAAATTGGTTTTGAATATTGTATCCCAGGGATACAGATTCTACTTCCACTCACTGCCAACCCCAAACAGATGGCCAGACCTCACCCCCAAACCAGTGGGCAGAGGCCCAAAACCAAGTACTTTCTCTTCTCAGTATAAAGGCTATTCAACCTGTCCCAGTAGAGCAAAGAGGACATGGTTTTTATTCCAGACTGTTTCTGTTTCCCAGAAAAGAAAACTCTTGGTGCCCTATCCTGGATCTGTCTATTCTCAACATCTTCCTAGTGGTTCCAAGATTCAAAATGCTTACTCTCCAACAGCTGCTTCGTATGCTAGCCAAGAACTCCCGGCTAACCACCCTAGACTTAAAAGAAGCTTATCTGCACATCCCCATAAGGAAATCTTTCAGGAAATACCTACGTTTCAGAGCAGGCTGTATGCACCATCAGTTCTCTGCACTTCCTTTTCGCTTATCTACTGCGCCCAGGGTATTTACAAAATGCCTAGCTCCAGCCATTGAATATTGCAGGCAGAGAAAAATTCAAATTTACCCATACTTGGACGGTTGCCTGATTCAGGCAGACAGTCAGGAATTGCTACTCCAGCACCGGGTATGTCAACAACGAAAAGAAATCACATCTGGTACCCAGCCAAAAGATTGTATTCCTGGGAGCAAGCTTGAACAGAACTTCCCAGATGGCATTCCTCACTCCTGAAAAACAAATTTGACAAACTACTTTTCAATTGACTGGCCTCCCAAACCCAGCTATCTGCAAGAAAATTACTGCAAGCCCTAGGGTTCATGGCCTCTTGCATTCTACTAATTCCATATGCAAGACGGCATATGATGAAACTTAAGTGATACTTAAAATGTCTCTGGTGTCAACATTCTCAGGACCTGGCAAATATGATTCCTATCATTTCTTGTCTAAGGACAGAGTTCCTTTGGTGGGCAGAGGCCTACTACCACAACAAGGGACTCCCTTTTACTCAAACCCCTGCTGCCCAAATCCTAACAGACGCATTAGACTATGCATGGGGGGCTCACTTGGCAGGACAATGCATTCAAGGTAAATGGAGCCCAAAGCAAATGCACCTGCATATCAATCAAAAATAAATGATGTTCTTCATGTCTCACTGTTGCAGTCATCACATTTGGGTTTTCTACTTGCAGTAGCCCTCAGTCAGCCTGATTATGAAAGTCTTGAGTCCTGTGCCGGTTGCTGTCTCATCTTCCATAACATCAGGTAGTCAGGGGTATAAAGCATGCAGCTAACGCAATTACATCAGTCTTTCTTGCCATGCGATGCCTGAAGCAGAAGCAGTTCGCAAGTGCCGGTCGGCTGACTCCTGAAATCTTTGTTTTAGAGTTTCAGAACCGAAGTCTTCAACTAAAGCTAAGTACCCCATTGGGGAAACTTTTTCTTGCTCTAAACCAATGTCAGTAAAAGTCAATAATTGTATTTCTTGTGGAAAGCAAATACCTCATAAAGATTTTCATTCGTACTATATTCCTTGCCTAGACCTTGACCACAATGTACCTCGCTGTCGGTTTTGTGCCTTATTTAAACAACGAACTATTCGTCGTAGGTATATTTACGCTTCTGAATATTTTGGTACACTGTTCAATTATCCAGATATGTCTTCAGAAAGCCACCTGACTACCGACATTCCGAAAAAACACAAAGATAAAGACAGAGACAGGCCACCTAGGTCCAAAGCTGCCGACGACACTTCTCCTAAGCTAGTCGCCAGTTCGCCAGTACTCAGTGATGCACTTTCGCAGCCCCTGATACCCGCTACTTCAGATTCGCAGGCCTCTAATGAGACCCATTCGGAGTCTGGTATGTGACAAGATGCTTCAACTGTGGAACCTGTGGATGTCTCTTCCTTGGATGGGTCCGGAGCCGCTGTGCAGGCACCGGCTTCTGAGGATGTATTCAGGCCTACTGACTTGCATATTAAACAGACACCATCTTCTTTTTCAAGGCCTAAAACTCAAACCATGCCTAGAATTATAGGAATGGCTGAAGACCTTATTACTTTAATCAGGGGAAGCCATCCTTCCCCCTCTAAGAGACCTAGGACTGAATTTGTTTGATACTTCTGATCAGGATTCTGAAATTTCTGTTTCCTCTGATGACCCGGATTTACCCTTATCTACCTATGAAGATTCTGATGCAGAGGACTCTAGTCCTTCTGCTTCCCCTCCAGAGGATTTCTCTTTTGGTGAACCTTGCATACTCTTAGGGAGCATTTTCGCTGGGAAAGCCAGGATTACTCTGATTCTAAAAAGAGGCTTAGGGATTTCTTACTCCTGCCCCAACACAGGCCTTTAGCTATCCCTCCTGTATTGGACATTGTTGATGATGCCTTTTCGGAATCTAGCTTGGCCCCTGACTGTACCGCCTGCTCCCAGAAAATTTGATCGATATTACAGGGTTCCTGACTCTCACAAGTTCCTTTTTAAAAATCCTACTGCAGATCCTGAGACCATTTCACAGGAACCCAAGGGCATTAAGGCTACTACTGCCAAAAAAAACCTACTCCCTCTGATAGAGATTCCAGGACTTTGGATAGATGGGGTAAGAAGGTATACACTTCTGCAACCTTGGCCATTAGGGCCTTAAACTGCCAGTTTCATATGTGAAAGTATCAGCTGCATATTATTGGATTGCTTAAACAGAAAATGATGTTGATTCCTGACTGTGCTGAAAATAAGGATTTGCAGGATTTAATGCATTCTGCTGAACAAGGGCTGCTGTCACTGGGTCTGTACTTAGAAGGTATGCTTGGCTTAAGGAGCAATCTTTGCCAGATCATGTTAAAGCTAAATTGCTGGATACTCCCGTAAATCAGGACCGCCTTTTTGGCAACAAAGCAGAAATAGTACTTAAAAAGATGGAAGAAAAGCTAAATCTATGCAAACTGTTAAAAAATTTCCTACAGGTGCAGCCTCCAAGATTTAGTAGGCATTGGCCCTCTAAGAATTGGTCCTTTCCTGTCTCTTCAGGCCTTCTCAGCCCAAACCCAGAACCAGCAGATCACCCAGGCTTCATTCCCAAGGTACGCACAGGACTAAGCAGTGGGTGGCTCCCACTTCCAAATCAGGGAGTAGTAAGACTACCCCTATGGTAAACTGTCTCAATGACTTAACTTTAAAACCTCCAAGCCCTTTTCAACTGACTGCTCCTTTAGGAGGAAAGATGGCTCTGCAGACAAAAAACTGGGAACTAATCACCCAGGACAAATGGGTTTTAAATATACTTTCCTAAGGATACAGATTTCACTTCCACACGTTACCAACCCCAAACGGTTGGCCAGATCTTACCCCCAAATCAGTGGGCAGAGGCTCAAAAGCAAGTGCACTCTCTCTTAAGCATAAGGGCTATTCAACCTGTACCAGAAGAGGAAAAGGGACAAGGTTTCTACTCGGGACTTTTTGTGCTACCCAGAAAAGACAACTCATGGCATCCTATCCTGGACGTCTCTATCCTAAACTCCTTTTTGGTGATCCCAAAATTCAAGATGCTAACTCTTAGTTGCTTCCTATGCTAGGCAAGGATGCCTGTTTGGCAACACTGGATTTAAAGGAGGTCTACCTGCACATCCCAATCAGGGAATCTTGCAGAGAAGATACCTACGCTTCAAAGCAGGCTACATGCACTATCAGTTCTCTGCACTGCCCTTTGGCTTATCTACTGCACCCAGGGTATTCACAAAGTGCCTAGCTCCAGTCATTGCATTTTGCAGGCAAAGAAATATTCAAGTATACCCATACCTGGACGATTGTCTAATTCAGGCAGAAAGCCAGGACATACTTTTGAATCATCTGGCATTTGTACAAAAGGTGCTAACTTGTCTGGAATGCACCATAAATGAAAATAAATCACATCTTATACCCTGTCAACAAATTGTATTCCTGGGAGCAAGCTTGAAAACAACTTCCCAGATGGCTTTCCTCATGCCAGAGAAACAAATTCATTTGACAGCTTACTTCAAGCTAATGGCCACAAAAACCCTGCTGTCTGCAAGGCAAATACAGCAAGCCTTGGGGGTTCATGGCCTCCTGCATTCTCCTAATTCCATGTGCAAGACTGCATACGAGGAAACTACAATGGTATCTAATGTCTATGGTGTCAACATTCTCAGGATCTAGAAGCAATGATTCCTATCATACCTTGCCTGCAGTTAGACTTCATTTGGTGGGCAGAGGCCTGCCACCAAAACAAGGGACTACCATTCACTCTAACCCCTGCCACCCAAACCCTAACAGACGCATCAGACTATGCATGGGGGGCTCACCTGGCAGGGAAGTGCATTCAGGGCAAATGGAACCCAAGTCAAATGCACCTGCATATCAATCAAAAAGAAATGTTAGCTGTACAGAATGCTTTGACAGCCTTCAAGGACCACATTCTTCCAGGACAGTTAGTGGTAAGGAGGGACAGCACTACTGTTGTGTGGTACATAAACAAGCAGGGGGGGACCCATTCATACCCCTTCTGCAGACTAGCCATGGCACTGTGGAACACAGCCTTGGGCCACCAAATGCATCTACAGGCTCAATTCCTGCCAGGAAAGCTAAATACACTGGCAGACGAACTAAGCAGAAATCTCAGTGACCCACACGAGTGGAAACTGGAACCAAAGATTTTCAACATGTTGATAAACAAATGGGGGAGCCCAGATATAGACTGGTTTGCCTCCCCCAGAACTACCAATTGGACAAATTCTGCACAAGGACTCCCCACAAAGAAGCTTGGAAAGTGGATGCCCTGTCCTTCAACTGGAAAAATCTATCAGTTTATGCCTTTCCTAGTCTGCCTCTCCTCTCCAAAGTACTACTAAAGATCAAACAGGACAAACCAAAGACGATACTGATTGCACCAGACTGGCCACGCCAACACTGGTACCCCCTCTTGCGCAGTGTCACTGCTGGCACCATGGCACCTGCCTCAGACCCCTACCCTGCTGTTCCAGCAATAGGGCCAGATTCTGCATCCTCATCTTCAAACCCTGAACCTGGCAGCCTGTCTAATTACTTGAGCTCTCTTGTTTGCTGAGGGATGGTAACAGTGTTGGATGTCATTTTGGAGGCAAGAATACCTAGTACTAGAAAATCTTATGCTGAAAAATGGAAAATATTCTGTTCCTGAAACCAAACTCAAAGGATGGGCACAGCAGCGCCCAATTTAACTCAGATTTTTCAGTACTTAACTGAGATGCTTCACAAGGGCCTTCCTTTTTCCTCCATCAAAATTCATGCCTCAGCCATTTCAGCTCATTACAACACAGACCCACCCCTCTTCTCTCATCCACTGCTCAAGCAGTTCCTCAGAGGGGCCAAAAACTTAAAACCACCCAGGAGAGCCCCAACTCCAGCCTGGGACCTTAACTTTGTATTGGAAAAAACTCACTCCACCTCCTTTTGAGCCACCTGCAAGTGCAGAGTTAAAATTCTTTCTTGGAAAACAGCCTTCCTTTTAGCAATCACTTCAGCAAGAAGGATATCTGAATTACAGGCCCTTATGGCAGTGGAGCCTTTCATCATCTTTCATGTGGACAGGGTGTCCCTCAGGACCAAGCCGTCCTTCATGCCCAAGGTAGTATCCAGTGTGGGTCTTAATCAGTCCATTCATTTGCCAACCTTCTTTTCTAATCCACAGAACAAAGGGGAACGGATACTGCACTCCTTAGATGTGCACAGACAACTTAGATTTTACTTGGACAGGGCTAAACCTCAAAGGAAATCTGAACAACTGCTGGTGGCATTTGCTGCAGGGACAGAGGGGGAAGGCCATTTCAAAGCAAACCATTTCTAAATGGTTAGGCCATTGCATTCATTTCTGCTGTAAGCACCATGGAAAACCTATTCCACAGGGGATAAGACCACACTCAACCAGGGCTGCATCTACCTCTACCTCTACAGCCTTTCTCAGAGGTTTCCCTACCAGGGACATCCTAGAAGCTGCTACCTGGAGTTCTGTACTTACTTTCACCAAGCATTACCATCTGCCTATTTTCTCTAAATCCAGAGCTGGTTTTGCCTCTGTAGTCTTACAGGGTCTTATAGCTGGTCCTAATGCTATCTAAATTCCTCCTCCCATCCTTAGATTCGGGAATTTACGCAAATATGATGACTGCAACAGTGAAACACGAAGATCATAGTACAGTTATGTACACTTACCATAAATGTAGCTGTTAGAGTGTATTCAGTGTTGCAGTCCTGGTTACCCTCCCTCCAGCCCCCTGACTTCTCTATACTTCTACCTATCCTTTATGTTTGGCCACATCTTATAACATTAGTATTTACTTTTTACTGGGGGTGTTCCACACCATGTAACTGCTTCCTACTTTGGTGGCTCCTGACATCTGGGGCAAGAAAAACTGATGTAATGGCATCGGCTGCATGTTTTATACCCCTGACGACCTGACGTCATGGAAGAAGCGACAGCATCAGATGCAGACATCCCAAGACTCTGGTATTCAGGCTGACTGAGAGCTATCTGCAGGCAGATAACCCAAGTGTGATGACTTCAACAGTGAAAACACTACATCTACATTTACGCTAAGTGTACACAACTGTACTTTCTGCAGGAAGCCAGGAAACCCCAAACTAGAAAATCCTACTTATCCAAATGGAAGATATTTTCTGTTTGGTGTCTTTCATGTAACCTGGATCCACTGACCATAGATGTTCCTTTGGTTCTAACTTATTTGTGTGAATTGCTCAATGCTGGGTTGGCTTACTCCTCTGTCAAGGCCCACTTGTCAGCCTGTATCTCCTCTTTTACCCGCTAAATTTGACGCTGAACAATTCCTCAAAGATTCCTTCACATTATGCCTCCCAAAAAGTCTGTTCCTCCTCCTTGGGATCTTAACTTTGTTTTGGAAAAAAATTACTTAGGCTCTTTTTGAGCCTGTGGTTTCAGCTTCCTTACAACACTGTACTTGGAAGACTGTTTAATTTGCTTTGACTTCAGCCAGATGGAATTCTGAGCTTCAAGCCCTTATGGCTTTTCCTCCTTTTTTGTTTTTTCATAAGGACAAGGGTGTCCTTGAGTACTAGCCCCTCTTTCATGCCCAGGGTTATGAATGAGTTGTCACTTAATAAATCTGTTTATTTGCCCACTTTTTTCTCTTCTCCACAATCTGCTAGTGAGAAGGTACTACACACCTTGGATGTGCATAGATAACTCGGGTTTTATTTGGATAAAACTAAGGCTTTCAGGAAATCTGATTAGCTTTTTTGTTTTTCATCCCAGGTCATTGGGATTGGAGACTGTTTCTTCTTGGATTTCTAAGGCTATTTCTCTGTGTTATGTTTTTCATGTTAAGCGCCTTCCTTATTCTGTTAATGCTCATTCTACTAGGGCTGTGGCTTCTTCTGATGCTTTTTTCAAGGCTTTGGACATTAACTCCATTCTTGAAACAGCTACTTGGACTTCTGTACATACCTTTACCAAACATTACAAGTTGGATGGAGTTTCCAAATCTAGAGGTAGCTTTGCTAAAGCCATTCTTCATGTTTTTTTAGAGTTCTACTGGTCCTTCCTCCTCCCATCTTTCTTTTTGAGCTTTGGTACTCTCCCTCATGTTATGAATCCTGTAATAATAGAGTAGAAGGGGGCAATATAGTTGTGTAAAATCTTACCTTAATATATGTTTTTGTCTTCACTGTTGCAGTATTCTATCCTTCCCTCTGGTTATTGTTTTTCTTTTGGATGTACAGTTTAACTTGTTTGTTCCTTGGACTGGCATTCCTCCTGGGGCATTCAGTTCAGAGGATAGTATCTGCGGACATTACTTTTATGCCCTATATTCGCGAGGTGCATATGTGTGAAGTACCACATAATTGTAGGTAGCAAAAGGCTTTAGTATACTGGCCAAACTTCAGGTCGCCCTAGGCGGAGAATCCCTCACGATGTTCGTGTTTCACTGTTGCAGTCATTATACTTGGGTTATCCTGCTGGCAGGCTACCCGCAGTTGGCCTGAATTCCAAAGTCCTGGTCCGGCGTCGGTTGCTGTAGTCTCTTCCCTGACATCAGTGCGCCACGGGTATAAAAGATGCAGCCAACGCTATTTTCTTCAGTCTTTCTTGCCGTGCGGTGCCCGAAGCAAAAGCAGTTCGCAAGTGCCAGTCTGCTGACTCCTGAGATTTTCAAAATCGAATTTCAGATCCAAAGTCTTCAATAAAGCTAAGTTACCCCATTGGGGAAACTTTTTTCTTGCTCCAGACGGATGTCAGAAAAAGTTAACAATTGTATTTCTTGTGGGAAGCAAATACCTCATAAGGATTTCCACTCTTACTGTATTCCTTGTCTAGGCCCTGACCACGATGTTACTGGTTGTCGGATTTGTGCTAGATTTAACCAACGCACTATTAAGCATCGGTACGATTTCGCTTTTCATTACTTTGGCAGAAGGTTTAACTACATAATGCCGTCGGAACAACCGACGACCAGAATTAATAAAAAAAACGCAAGGATAAAGACAAGGTCAAGCATCCGAGGTCCAAAACCGATGACGAAGCCTCTTCTAGGCCAGTCGCCGGTTCGCCGGTGCTCAGTGAGGCGCTTTCACAGCCCCTGACTCCCGCTACCTCAGAGCCACAGGCCACCTCCAACTCCCACGTGGTGACAGCTAGGCCTCTGGATACTCAAGGTATTGGCCCTTCGGAAATTAATCCCTCAGATGGGTCTGGAGCCACTGAGCAGGCATCGGCTTCTGAGGGTGTCTTCAGACCTACACAACTTTATATAAAGCCTATTTCAGCATCCAAGACAAAGTCTAAAACCATTTTAAAGACAAGGAAACCAGTACAGCATTCTCCAGGACAGGCTTCTATGCCTAAGAAACAGATGCTCAAAATGGCCGAAGACCTAATTACTTTGATCAGGGGTTCCCATCCCCCTCCTGATAAGAGGCCTAGGCAAGACACTGAATATGATTCCTCTGATCAGGTTTCCATTTCCTCTGATTCCTCTTCTGATCAGGGATAGTCTGTTCCTCCCTATGAGGATTCCTTCAGCTTCTCCTCCTGAGGACTATTCTTTTGAGGAAACCCTGCATACCATGAGGGAGCATTTCCATTGGGAGAGCCAGGATTATTCCGATTCTAAGAAAAGACTTGAGACTTTCTTTTACTTCCTCAGCACAGACCTGTTGCAATTCCCCCTGTTCTAGACATAGTAGATGATGTTTTTTCAGAGTCCGGCCTGTCTCCAGACTCTACCTCCTGCCCCTGTTAAGCCGGACAGGTACTACAGGGTCCCAGACTCCCATAAATTTCTTTACAAAAACCCTGCTGCTGACCCAGATGCTGACCCAGAAACTATCTCACAGGGTCCCAAAGGGGTCAAGGCTGCTTCTGCCAAAAACCCTGTCCCCTCAGACAGAGATTCTAGGGCTTTGGACAGATGGGGGGAAAGGTTTACACTTCTGCTCCCTTGGCTGTAAGGGCTTTAAATTGTCAGTTTCATATGCTCAAATATCAGCAATACTTAATGTCTTTGTTAAAACAAAAAATGTTGACAAATTCTGAATGTTCTGAGAACAAAGATTTGCAGGATTTATTGCATGCAGATGAACAAGTGGGAAAACATACTTTGCAATGTGGCTATGATTCACTGGAGGCCTCATGCAGGGCCACTGTTACAGGTTCTGTTATTAGAAGGCATTCTTGGTTAAAGGAACTGAATCTGCCTGATCATGTTAAAGCAAAATTATTGGATGCTCCATTACAGCATGATACTTTGTTTGGTGTTAAGGCAGAGGAGGTGTTAAAGAAAATGGAGGATAAGGCAAAATCTATGCAGACAGTAAAGGATTTCTTACAGGTACAGCCACCCAGATTTAGCAGGAACTGGCTCTCTAAGAATTGGTCCTTTCCAGTGTCAGACAGACCACAAAGAGGCAGATTCAAATGCCCTAGAGGCAGGAAACAGCCCCAGGGCTCATACAGGTCCAAACAATGGGGTGCTTTTACCTCCAAAAGTGGAGAAGACAAATCACAGCCTTATAGAAAACAGTCCCAATGACTTTCTGCCAGTGCCAAGCACTTATTTTTTGGCAGCACCTTTAGGGGGAAAGCTAGCACTTTTTTCACAAAACTGGCACAAGATCACCCAAGACAAATGGGCCTTAAATATAGTCTCTTAGGGCTACAGGTTCCACTTTCACACCCTTCCAAAGGCAAAAGGCATGCCAGACCTGCCACGCAATCAATGGCAAGAGACACAAAAACAAGTTTCATCCCTCATGGACATGGAGGCAATTCAGCCAGTGCCACAACAAGAGCAGGGACAAGGATTTTACTCAAGACTTTTCTTAGTACCAAGAAAGGACAAAGCCTGGAGACCAATTCTAGACCTTTCTATTCTAAATACTTTTCTGGACGTCCCAAAATTCAAAATGTTGACTCTACAGCAGCTTCGGCCCATGCTGGACAAGAAGGCTTGGCTTGTAACTTTAGACCTCAGAGGCATACCTGCATGTCCCAATCAGACAATCTTGCAGAAGATACCTCAGATTCATAGCTGGCTCACTGCACTACCAATTCTCTGCACTGCCCTTTGGTTTATCTACTGCACCCAGGGTCTTCACAAAATGCCTGGCACCAGTAATTGCATTTTGCAGACAAAGAGGAATTCAGATATACCAATACTTGGACGACTGTCTTATTCAAGCAAAGGACGACTGTCTTATTCAAGCAAAGGACAAAGATATTCTACTACAACATCTGGCATTTGTAAAAAAAAAAATTACTAATTTGCCTGGGGTACACAGTAAACGAAAAGAAATCAAAACTAGTACCCTCTCAAGAGATAATATTCCTGGGTGCAAGCTTAAATACAAGTGTCCAGATGGCTTATCTCTTGCCAGACAAACAAAGGCATCTGACTTCTTACTTCAAAGACATGGCAACAAAGACCCAGTTATCTGCAAGAAAAATTCTGCAGGCTCTGGGCTACATGGCATCCTGCATTCTACTAATTCCATATGCAAGACTGCATATGAGGAGACTACAATGGTATCTAAAAAGTGTTCGGACTCAACATTGCCACAGCCTGGAAACAGTAATTACTCTCATTCCCTGCCTGCAACAGGAATTTCAGTGGTGGGCTTAGGCCTGTCACCACAACAAGGGACAGCCATTCACCTTACCCCCTGCCAGGCAGACACTAACAGCAGATGCATCAGATTATGCCTGGGGGGCGCACATGGCAGGAAAATGTATTCAGGGCACATGGCCCACAAAACAAATGCATCTTCATATCAATCAAAAAGAGATGTTAGCTGTACAAAATGCCCTGACAGCCTTCAAGGACCTACTTCATCCAGGGCAACTACTGATAAAGACGGACAATACTACAGTCATGTGGTACATAAGCAATCAAGGGGTCACACATTCCTACCCCCTCTGCAGGCAAGCCATGACTTTGTGGAACACAGCATTGACTTATCAAGTACATCTGCCAGCACAATTCCTGCCAGGAAAGACAAATACTTTGGCAGACAAACTAAGCAGAAACCTCATGGATCCTCACGAGTGGAAACTGGATCCACAAATCTTCAACATGATAACAGGGAAATGGGGATGCCCAGACATAGATCTATTCGCTTCCCCTCACAACTGCCAGCTACAGAGATTCTGCACTCGGACTTATCACAAGCAAGCATGGGAAGTGGACGCCCTTTCATTCAGCTGGAAAGCCCTTACATTATATGCTTTCCCTCCTCTGCCTATCCTCTCCAAGATACTCCTAAAGGTCAGACAAGAGAAGCCAAAAATGATACGGATTGCCCCACACTGGCCACACCAGTACTGGTACCCAATCCTAAAGAGCTTGTCTCAAGGCCCAGCCTGGACATTGCCTCTAATACCTCATTTGCTGACCCAACAGAACAATCTGATCCTGCACAGCCAACTCAGAACCCTAAATCTGCCTGCATGGTGGATAATGTAATCATTCAGAACACACCTCTCTCTAAAGCAGTTATGGATGTTATTTTGGAGGCCAGGAGGCCCAGCACCAGAAAATCTTATGCAGAAAAATGGAAGAGATTCTGTGCTTGGAACCAAGCGCAGGGAATTTACTCGCTTGAACCAAATATTCCTCAGATTTTGCAATACCTAACTGCTAACTGAGATGCTGGGCAAAGGCTTATCCTTCTCATCAATTAAGATCCATGCCTCTGCCATTTCAGCTCATTACAATACGGACCAACCTATTTTTTCTCATCCACTGCTAAGACCGTTTCTCAGAGGGGCCAAAAACATAAGACCTCCAAGGAGAGCTCCAATACCTACATGGGACCTCAATTTTGTCTTGGAAAAACTCACACTGCCTCCTTTTGAGCCTGCCAATACAGTAGAGATAAAATACTTGTCATGGAAAACCGCTCTTCTCCTAGCAATAACTTCAGCATTAAGAGTCTCAGAGTTACAGGCACTAATGGCTGTGGAACCTTTTATTTTCCATCAGGACAAGGTTTCTCTAAGGACATGCCCGACATTTATGCCTAAGGTAGTGTCCAGCGTGGCTCTTAACCAAACCATACATTTGCCTACCTTTTATCCAAACCCACAGAATAAGGGGGAGAGACTTCTGCATACTTTGGACATACACAGACGGCTACGCTTTTACTTGGACAAGACTAAAGCCTTCAGAAAGACTGAGCAACTCTTAGTGGCATATGCTGCAGGTTCCCAAGGAAAAGCCATTTCTAAGCAGACTATTTCAAAATGGATAGGCCACTGCATTCGTTTCTGCTATTCACATCATGGCAAATCTGTGCCCAATGGCATTAAGGCCACATTCTACCAGAGCAGCAGCCACTTCAGCAGCCTTCCTCAGAGGAGTACCAACCAAGGATATTTGCGACATGGACTTCAGTGCACACTTTTACAAAGCACAACCATTTACCTCTCTACTCTAAATCTAGAGCAGGCTTTGCCACTGCAATTCTGCAGGGAGTCATAGCCACTCCAAACTCTATTTAGGCCCAGCCATCCAACCTTAGCTTTGTAATGACTGCAACAGTGAAACACGATGAACATAGTACAGTTGTGTACCTACCATAAATGTAGATGTTCGAGTGTATTCACTGTTGCAGTCCAGGTTACCCTCCCACCATCCCACTTTTTCTTTGCTGGGACTTATCTGTACCTGTCTATTTTATACAACTTATGTGGTGTATTTGCTTGTAGATGAAGGTTATGTGCATGCTTTTTTATGATCATAATTTTTACAGCCTACCCTTTTGGGGGCACCTGACATCTGGGGCAAGAAAAACTGAAGAAAATGGCGTCGGCTGCATCTTTTATACCCCTGGCGCACTGACGTCAGGGAAGAGGCGATGGCAACCGACGCCAAACCAGGACTTTGGAATTCAGGCCGACTGCGGGTAGCCTGCCAGCAGGATAACCCAAGTGTAATGACTGCAACAGTGAATACACTCAAACATCTACATTTATGGTAGGTACACAACTATACTTTATGAATACTGCAGCAGTGAAGAGAAGGACATCTATCTTTATGGTACGGTGTTACACAACTATACTGTCTGTGGCATCTATACTTTATATGGAGAAAAATGGCTGGATAGCTATATTAACAAATCAGAAAAAGGGTAGTAAGTGTGACATAACCCATAAACCAGATTTCCGAATATAAAAGTTTGGAGGTGGACAAGTGGTACAATTTGCAAAGGCTACTATTTCCATCAAAAATTGGTTAGATAAAATATATTAAAGCAGATGTGGTTCCAACGGCTGTTCCCTTGTATTGAGTATTATGTCTCTGGAAAGAGCTGAGGCTCTTCTCAAATTTAAAAATG